>NC_077247.1:33927934-34055434 GCF_947179165.1 Solanum dulcamara | reverse complement strand
GCTTATTGGGATTTTGGAAGTGTGATCTCTTGTTGTACCTTTTTACTATTGTGGATGATTCTCTATGGTTGTTTTGGTAACTCTTGAGGCTTTTCTTTTGATTTCGAGTTGGAATGGCGGTGTCCTTTGGTGGATTTGGAATTTAGTTTCCATTGGAAACTTAAATGTTACTTAGGAGGTTCATTTACAGGATAAGGTCAAAGTAATTTGCGGAGTCTTTAATTTTGCTTGGTTTAGGATACGAGGTTTGCCTTTGTCATATTTGGTAGCTTGCGACATTCATCAGTGGAATTAGTGCCCCTGGACTATTACTAGTTTGTTGACAATGTGTATAATATGCATACCGGCCTGGTTTCCCTTGGAGTAGGTTTAGTTGTCTTAGACTTGCTAGGGAAGAATGATTACACACACATGGTGAGTTTTCAGAAGTTCCTTTGATAGAAGTAGGTCACAGGAGTGGATCTTAGTTAAACCTTATCATTCACAGGTTGATCATCCTTGGTAGTAAAGTGGTTAGTTTCATAAAGTGGTGTTTCAGCTTGAACTATTGGTTTTGGGAGTTGGAGTTGGATTTTGGGATTTGCCCTGAGCTAATTTCCTTGTTTTAGCAGTTGTCGTTCCTTGATGTTCAGATAGATATGTAATCCTTTTGAGGTTGGTGTTGTGGGGTCTTATAGGTTGGATTCAAATGGTGTTGGAGATGTTCGGGATAGCTAGGAACAAGCAAAATGCTTTTGGTGGCTAAAAGAAGTTGGATTTGAAGCATAAGTAGGGTATTTCGATTAAGGAGTTGACTTGCATCTATTGCTATGATATGGTAGCTCTTTTTAGTGGTTTCGGTGTGGTATTAGTTTTATCAAATAGTTTAGGTGCTTTTAGTCAAGTTCGGGTTAGTTGGGCGAGAGTTAGAGCCCAAAACGGAATTGGAGTTTTTTTGGGAGTTTTAAAATGAACTCGAGGATTTTCCAGTAAGCTGAGTTCTATTCTGGCGATGTTTTATTTGTAAGGGTTCCTTAGGGTCTGGCGAAGCATGTAGGCTCGATATCCTCATCTTTTCGAGCCTTCATATTGTAATTTTCCTTCTATTTTCACGGACGAATATCTATTTTAGTAGTGAATGTTGTAATAATCCTCCAAGTCATTTATTCCATTTTTAGACCTTTTCAGTATTTAAAGCTTTTTTATAGTGACTCAGAGTCATTTATGACTTGCATAATCTAACAATTCGGTCGCCTAGTCATTCATTTGGGTTTTATGCCTATTTTTGTGTTTTGGAGCTCTTCAAATTTCAATGATTGACTTCAATTAAAACTTCAAGAAAATGACCTTATATTGGAAATTCGATGGTTCTATCATTTTTGAAAGGGTCATTTTAGGCTAGTGACATGGTCGGCTTAGATACCGAGTTTTTCGATGCAACTTTGTTCCATCAGGCATTTTAGCTTTTAAGCCTTGGCCTAAGTTTGAATTCATTCAACATTCTATAAAACTTGCTTGGTAACATCAATTTTGGTCTAGAATGACTTTTTGTGTGGGTTTCAAACCTTCTGTTCTCATTTCGAGCCCCCTTGTGGAATTTGTCTTAAAGTGACATTTGGCATAGCACTAACTTTTCATTAAGATGACCTTTATTTGAAATTTTGACTTCGCTGTTGATTCCAAAATATTGAATTTAGTGGGGTAGCATTATTCGTTTGCACGCACGAGGTTCCAAACAAATGTCGAACACACCATTGGAAATTTGGGACTTGCCAACCAGCTGATATGCATCAGCCGGTGCAAGAAAGATTTTTCCTTTGCTTTCCTGGCCCTCTTGGCAATGTTCGTGAAGAGGAGGTTTGCAGGCCTTCACATTCGCATGGCTTGGTCAGAGTTCGTGAAGGTCAAGCTTGCTGACCATCTGCGTTCGTGATGGCCCTGCCACATTTGCATAGCTTTGTGGGACTAGTCTCCGCGTTCGATGGTAGTTAGTTGGATAGCATGCTTCAATAACTCGAATTTCCCAAAAATAGAGCCTAAGGCATGGTTTCTAAAAATTTAGCATGATCAACACCCAAATATCCACCAGTTTCACACAAATCATCATACAAATGCTAGAACATGCTCAGTTTAAGGAGGGAAAGTCATAGCCTACCTGTAGGATGACCGTGTGCGCTCCAAATCAAGTAACCAATGTTTTTTCCTTTCGTACAACCTCAAAATACAACCAGCTATCAAAAATAGAATCACAATGTCAATATAGTCATTTTAACACTAAAATTATCAAAATTAAAGACAAATCAATTTTGGAATCAAAATGGGAATATGGGACCCACTCCAGTAGTTGCGGAATTAACTTCGTGAAAAGGTCCTTAATTCCACCCAAATTTGTTTTCTAAAATGGAACACAATTCGAGGCTCGAATCAATGAAAAATGAAAGAAGGCATCAAAACCTCAATTTAAGCTAAAGAATCAATCAAGGACAACAGCTAAATATGCAAATGCACCTCAAACAATCAGTCTCCAACTCTTTTTGATGACACACAGGCGTTCTCCTCGCAATTCCCCACAAACCACCCTTCGAATCACTGAATTTGTAAAAGAATTAAGGAAGATATGAGCCTTTGAGTTTTTGGATTTATGATGGTTCACGTCTGGTTTTTATTTAAGAGACCAGACGCTTTTTCTCTTTGAAATCACGGAGCCTTAGGCTCGTGATTGCGGGCCTTTTAAATCCTCTGCTTCGCAATCACTGAGGGAGTCTTGCGATCGCGAAGAATCAATCAACCTGACCCTCACGATTGCAAAGGACCCCTTCTGAATGCGAAGGCTTTTGGGAAAAAGCTGCGTGAACGAGACTCTTAAGGCTCGTGAACGCGAAGGCCTTTGGTGGCCTACACCAGCAAAGTGTTGCAACAACACTTTTGGCCAAGTCTAAAGCTTAAATAGGGTGCTCGAAATTTTTTCAGAATCCCATGCACGCAAACGAGATATGCTACCTCATCAAATTTGATATTCCAAACTCAATGGCTTATTCAATATTTTAATATGAGGTCATTTTAATAAAAAGTGGGTCATATACCCAAGTGTCATATTTAGCCCATTTCCACAATGGGCCTCGAAATTAGACCAAAGCCTTGAGAAGAGAATGAAGGATCGTTCTAGACCAGACTCGACATTTTAGAACTAACCGATCTGATTAAATTTTCATCCAAGTGCATTTTCTAAGAATGTTGACCAAAGTCAACCTTAGACTAAATTTTAAAGGCTAAAGCATCAAAATGGCCTCAACTAGCATCAAATACCTCGATACTCATGACAACTATGATAATAGCCCAATTTGGCTATTTCAGAGCTGATGGAACCATTAAAATCCTGTTCTGAGGTCCTATACCTGAATTAATGACTGAAATCAATTTTTTAAGTTATCAAGCTTCCAAATAGGAAAACGGGTCTAAAATCTAAATGAACGAATAGGCAATCGAACAATTAGGCGATCGCTACAGAAATACTCTAAACGATGAAATGAATGCAAAAATTCAAAAATAACTTAGAGGGTCACTATAACAGTTGTGACCTAGAGTGGTACATTTGGAGTAAGGCTTCATTCCTAAAGTTATTTCTCCCCCTATTTGACCTTGAGCCATTTCTTGATTCCTTCGATGTATGTTTAGCAGTAGGTTTGTGATGCCTTATTGATTATTTTTATAGTGTTGGGCTCGAGGCCGTATTTTATGGTAGTTGGGTTCCATGTAGTTTCCTCTGCCTTGGTAGCGTTGTAGGATTGATATTGTATTTCTGATTGTGTGACCTTGTTTGGATGTTGGTGATGGCATGCGTTGCATTGGTTGAGCATTTTCAGCCATTTCCCAAGAATTGCAAAGTACGATAATGTCACGACCCAAGCCTAGGGCCTAGACGTGACATGGCAAATGAGGAATCCGAAAGTACCTCAAATAAGCCTCTTAGCATTCTTTTATCCTTTCATAGGTAATGAAAATAAATAAACAACCAAAAATCATAATAGTAAATCTTCAACTTACATATGTCCAATAATACCTCATAAGTTTTAGATTTAACGGGGCTAAGACAAGTCCCTACCTCACCCTTAAATCATAATAGAAAGAAATGTCATAGTAAGTGTCTAACGATCTCAACATATCACAAGCTAGAAAGATAAAGGAGTATTGTTCCCGGAATATGGGAACTCACCAAAAGTAGTCTTCAAAGGAAAATCTCAACTAGCCGCGTGGAGGATAACGAGGAGGAGCACTGGTCCCTACATGATGATATCATATAGGCAAAAGAGTATGCGTTAGTACTTTGAATGTACTAAGTATGTAAGCATGCATAAATATTGAGGAAATATTAAAATATTTATGTAATATGAAACATAATGCAATGCATGCATAATCAATCATATAGATATCCTTTAAAACATTCATTTTGTAGGAAAATGACCATAACCGACATTTAAGACCATGCAAGCTATTAAATGGAATCCAACATAACCCCCTACATTGGCCGGGGAGACTACTTGCAGGGTAGAACTCTGTCAACTTCAATCATTTCTTTAACTTTAACTTTAAGGGATTTCATGGATCTATTAGCCTAAGCCTACAAGGGCTCCTATGTTGGCACATAGTTAATGAGACAAGGGGATGCTACTAGGATTCCCTTACCGAATCTCACCTTAATTCCCCATTCAGTACTAAGTCAATCCCACGGAATAGTTTAACACTTCAAAATAGTCATAGTATATAACTTGAGAATTCAAAACATCACATTCGGTAGAATAGCTCATTAAAATCTTTGGTAATTCAAATATGCAAGAATTGCCCTTATTGCATAAAGAATCCATCATTCATATCATTTTATCATTCTTTCATTTCATAAGACTCCCTTTTGATTATAGATATTGCTTTCATAAACATTCATTTGGAGTCAAAGATTTCATGACAAACTTCATTGAAAACATAATAAAACTAGGTGGGTTCAAATCACGTCAACTTTCAAACATGCATGTAAATGAAATTATACATAAATACTTTGACATCCATCAATTAAAAATCATGTTTTAAACAACCCACCATGAATTTCAAGACCTTTAAAGAACTAAATAGATAAAATGCTTGCAAACTATCAATTCATACATATGAAATCATTTTGCATCAAAATAGACCAATAGTCATTAGTTTAACCATGATTCATGCTATTAAGTAGAAATAAGAATTACCCATAAAAAAATCTTAGTTGAAATCAAGAGATTTAGTTGAAAGAGTTTTGAAATACATGGATGAAAGAATCCATTGATAAACACCCACATAACTTAGAGTAAAGCTGAAGGAAAATAAATATAATTTATCATATAATCAAAATACTTTAGGCATGAGAGTGGAAGGAATACTCTCATTGAAGCGTTACATACCTGGAATTCGAAGCGTTACTTAGAATCGAAGGACTTAATAAAGACTCTTGAATACTACCATTTTCTCCTCGCCGGAGAGTTTTGTGTACTACCCGAAGTATATGGATCATAGGAATAGTATTTCTATACTACTAAGAACTAAAACTATATTTTGAGAATGAGTAAAGGAGTGTATATAGAGAAGAGTTACTTGAGAAATATTGATGAACAAAATGATGAAATAAGGTGGGTATTTATAAGTGTGAATGAGGGACCTAACAATAATTAAAATAATTATAAAGAAAAATCTAAAAATTTAATGGAAGATTGTGATGTGATGGGTGATTTGAAATGGAGGACTATTGATGTCATGGGTGATGTCAAATGGATTTAGATCTTTCCATGGTTGGTGAGATGAACCTTCTTTTCACAGAATACGCTTTTCGGAGCTGGGTTTGAAAAAGATAACCTCCTCATTAGGATGTTGTGTCTTAATATGAATTGTTTCTATAGAAGTCTACTTTCATGTTATTTAAGAATCAACTAATTTGGAGCATCCTACAGTGAGACATAATTTTCATTTTACAAATACTCCATCTCGTCACAACACCATATCTTGAAATAATTAATATATTTGACCTACTTAATCTCCAAAACTTAAAATATGATCTTCACAAAAATTGTAGGTAATGATGTTCGGGTTATTCAAAATTTTTAATCACCTAATTTGGATCATTCTATTAAAAGTTATGCTCAAAAAACAAAAGAGACATCATTTTCATCGAAAATTGGAACATCATCTACAACGTTTTTAGGGGGTGTTACAGATAAGTTGAGCTAGAGAGGTCTAAATTGGGTGATTCATAGGCCGACTTGCAGGGAATTGTCAGGGGAGAATATTGGAGTCTTTGGAAAGTGTCTGAAAATCTTCGTTTGAGGTATATTTTTCTATTTAGATGCTTTCATAGGTTGATTTTCTTAGATTTAATGGTGAAAACTACATGCCATATTTTTGGGCTGTTTCGACCCCGAATTTTGTTTTGTTTTGGAACATAAATTTGGGAACCAATTAGAACCTTTTTACGGAGTCAATTTCAATATTTCTGGCATGGCTTCCACATTTCCATTTTTGACTTTGAAATTGGTGATCCGTCTTTGTTTTATGTGATTTTAGTGTCTAAACGACCATATAAATGTTGTGATACTATTTTTTATTGTGTGGCAGCACTCTAAGGCCATACAAAAAGGAAAAGTTTCAACAACTTGACTTAGAGAACGCGCGATCAGCCTAAAGGTATGTTATGGCTTCCCTCTCCTTAGATTGAGCATGATGTCACGACTCGATTTCTCAGGTCATAATGGCACTTACTATAATCCACCAGCAGGTAAGCCAATCCGGAACAACTAGTAATGAGTTTTAAGGGTAGAGACTAAACAAGAATAAGCAATTCTAACATAAATAGCATCAATAAGCGAAAGACAAACCAAAATACATGTATACAACTGATCCCTCCCAGAGCCATGAAGCCACTAGTACAGAGCTAACTAAACAAAAGAGTACAAGTCCCAAAAGAGTACAAGTCCCAAAAGTGAACCCTGGCTATAAGACCTGCATCAAAAAGCAAAATACTAGTCCATATAAATATGGAGACCAAAATAGTACAAAATCCTAAGTGCTCACCCCCGTCTCCTGATCAGACTACTCCAAGCTCAAATTAGTATTGGTCGTTGGTGCTTGAACCTGTATCACAAAAATAGATGCAGAGTATAGTATGAGTACCAAAACAGTACGTACCTAGTACACATCATAGGACAACTGAGCATAAAAAGTAAAAGAAATATGAAAAGGAGGAATAGGACAAAAAAAGGTCAAGAGTGTAAGTCTAAAGTAAAGTAATGTGATGCACTCGATTATAGAAATATCTAACTAAAGTAATCTGCAGCTAAACTACACCTAATTAGACCCCTATAAGCCCAGAAGGTACACTCGTGCGCAAGTTGAAATAAAAACTCGATTGGACCCCCATAAGCCCAATGAGTACACAAAATAGCTATAATTACTAAGAACTGAAACTGAGAACCCAAGATCGGAGAACATTCTATAGAAACAAAACCTTAACCCAACCTAGTAGAATCTGATAGTACGGAGGCCGGACCTCTAACCGGATGCTCATCAGAAGTATCCAAGTAACCGATCAACTATCAAGTAACTAAAGTCGTACATCTAATCAGATGTTCTTTATAAGGATCCGAATGTTCGAGGCTAGACCTCTAACTGGATGCTTGTCAAAACTGTCAATACGGTCGATGTCAGAGCTTAAATTTAGATGCCCCACAAAAGTGCCTAATATAGCTACTGCAAGTGCTCCAAAAGATCAATAATTGCCAATCTTTGTGGATTCCCCCCCCCACCACCTTCTCAATCAATTAAACCATCTAAGTTGAACCCCCAAACCATTCTTCAATCGGAAAATGAAACTTAGTGTCGCCACCAAAATGCTTAGAGCCACAAAATCAGGAGGTAAGGATAGAATGTCATTGAAGCAAGCATACCACCTAGCTAAGGCAAAGACTATTAGACTTAAGTCTGCTACACTAGTCTACACGTATCTACGCCAGCCAAAATGATGTTGGGGCAAAACTAAGGCCTATCGGGTCCGAATCATGCATTTCTAAGGCAAGCTCTAGTCTAACCCAGTGTAAGGCCAAACATTCTTCAAATAGAAAAAAAAACAAGTACGCAAATACACCACAAGGCATGGATGATCAACAAGACATGTAACATGCTCACAAGTACCCGAAAAAAGACTTAAAATATGATTTCTAAATGTTTAAGCATGATTCAATACTACCCAATCCCAAATTCCAATAATCAACACGTATTTACATTCTCAAGCTCAATCTAAAGAAGGGGAAACTGTAGCCTACCTATAGGCCGATCACGCTCGCTCCAAAATTACTAGAATGGATCATTCCCATTTCGAATGGCCTTCGAATGCTACCACGCTATCAAATATAGATACACAACATTAATACAATCGTTTTGACATTAAAATTACTAAATTTAGAGATGGACTAATTCCAGAGTCAAAAATGACAATGTGGGACCCGTAACAGAAATTCTAATTTTTTAAAAAGGTCCTGAACACTACCCCAAACTTGTGTACCAAAATGGAACACAATTCAGGGCTCGAAACTGTCCTAAATGTGATCATACAAAAATTCACAATTTAAAGCTTTGAACTCAACAATAGCAGTAGAGAGTAAAGCTTTTTCACCTCAAATGATGGGTCTCCTAAAATTCCCAATCACTAAGACATGTAACCTCGACAAATACAAACCTATATAACTTTAAATGACCAAATTTGGACTAGTAGAGATCTCAAAATAGAGTTCCAAAATGTCAAGAAAATGTTGAGTTTGTCCTTGGTCTTTTAATTAATGACCAGGGATTTTAGGCTTCGTGAACATGGACTAAGTGGCTCGTGATCACGGAAGGAAATGTTCTAGACCTCCATGAACATGGAGGGAAAGGACATAAAACCCCACGAATGCGGAAGCTTACCCAGCTGACCTCCGCGAACGCGGAAAGAGTCCTTCGAAAATGGAGACCAGTTTACCTGGCCTCCACAAATGCAACCCTTTTCCCTCGAATACAAAGGGTCAAATACCCTTTCACCAGTAAGGTGCCGCATCAGATATTTTGGCAAAGTCTAATTTTCCGATGGGGTGCTCAGAATTCGTTCGGAATCCCATGCGCGTAAACAACATATGATACCCCACAAAATTCAATATTTTGAATTCAATGGCGCATTTGAAATTTTCATACGAGCTCAGTTTAATGAAAAGTGGGTCCCACATATAAGTTCCATATTTAACCCATTTCCACAACAAGCCTCGAGATTAGACTAGAAGCCTCAGAAAGTAAATGAAGAGTCATTCTAGACCAAATTTGATATTTCAAAATTAATCATGCATTTTTCGAGAATGTTGACCAAAGTAAACCTTAGGCTAAATTTCAAAGGCTAAACCACCAAATGGCCTCAAACTCATATCGATTACCTCGATACTCGTATTGACCATACTACTAGCCTAATTTAGTCATTCCACAGCTGATAGAACCATCAAAATTCTATTATGAAGTCGTTTACCTGATGCTATGATCGAAGTTAACTTTTCAAGTTATAAAAGCTTCAAAATAGGGAAATGGGCTGAAAACTCAAACGAACGACCAGGTGACCGAATAATTAGTGCTAGTAAGTCTTAAATGACTTGGGATCTCAACAGAAATGCTCTAAATGATCTGGAGGTTCATTACACATGATTATGTAAATGTATATTCATTTGTGTGAATTTAGGGGTAAATTCATAGTGGATCATGTTTAGTTCATAAAATCCATGTGTTAGGCTATTCTTAGGTATTTCGAGCAATGAAAGCATGTTAGTTGTGTTAGCTGATCATTTATACCTTGTGGTATGACTTATTTGTGGCTTGTGTGTATTATTGGAAACATGTTTGGCCTTAGTCTAGGCTTAGACTAGTGATTGTCATATACTTGCGTAATTTCACAGCAATTAGACCTTAGAAACTTATCGATGTTGCTTCGGATGACTTAGCTCCCTATAGACATGTATAGAAGTCTTTATTGTGATAGTCTGGGCCTTAGATAGGTAGTAACAAAGCTCTTGAAACCTTATATCCATAATTCCCTTATTTCATCGATCCTAGTCTACTTAGTTCTTGGTTCGGAAGTCGCTCATTAGTTTTGCTTGGATTTTATTCATGGTTGGAGTGATTTATTGATGACACTCGATTTGGGGTACTCCCCATGATGCTCAGTTTGCGGCTAATATAAATCTAACTGATTCGCCTTCATTTGTGGTTCAAGTCACTAATTCATTGCACCGAGTACGGTTCAAGTACATACCTTGGTATTTTAGCCTCTGCTTGAGTCTTGGGTCTTCTTAAGTCATGGTTAGGGTCCACTACTATTTGCACTCGTGGTTAGAGCCCACCACTATCTACAACTTTGGTTCAAGTCAATTGCTATCTTCAGCCTTGGTTCGAGTCCTTGGCGATTCCAATCTCGGTTAAATTACTTGACTTCTTCTTCGCTTCGGTTTAAGTCCTTAGCCCCTATTTAGCTATGAATAAAGCTTTAGGCACTTAGTTGGTTTGGTTCAAGTTTGTGGAAGGTTGTAGTAATCTTGGAAACATTGTCAGGTTCTTTCTATTGATATCAACTCTTCTATGTACCTGTTGAATGTATGGAGGTCTGTTCAGGTTTTACTTTAACTTGCGCATGAGTGTACCTGAAGGGATTATGGCGACCCAATTGGAATCAGTTAGCTATTTTCCCTTAATTTGTGTTTTTAGTTAAGTGGCGTACATCACATTTAGGTAATCTGGTCAAATAGATCATCAATATGAGGTCGTAATGTCCCAATTCTCGAGAAATTACTTTTTAGTGAAAAATACCCATTTTTCCTTTTCCATAGTGTTTTCATACTTTGTTTTTGATATGGGGATGGTTGATACAATTTATGATGTGATCGGGTGGGATTTTAGCGAATTGAAGCCTTGAGTGGGAAATATCATTGATAGAGTTGACTTTGGTCAACATATTGAGCTTCAACTGTTGGATAGGAATATTGTTAGTTTTGTTGCGTTCGAAACATTAAGTTTGGTCTTGTTGAGTATTGACTTTGAGCCCCTCTACCTTAGTTTTCATTTTGAAAAATAGGCTAAAAGTTGAGTTTTAGGCCTAAAAGGGGTTTGTGAGTGTAATTTTGTGTATTTAGATTCAAGCATTTCATATTACTTTTATTGTTCCTGCTCAGTCGGCCTATGATGCTTTCTGGGTACCTGGTATTTTGGAACTCATACTACACTCAACATATGTTTTCATGATGCAGCTCTAAGAACTAGCTATCAGCATTGATATCGAGTCTGCAGTAGTCAGACCCAGAGACGAGGGTGGGACATGGATCCCTAGATTTACCGGTCTCATTCTGTATACATTATGACTAGTCTTTTACTTTTTGAGATAGGTCTTGTTTCTGTGGTCCACTTTTGAGACTTATATTCGTTTAGCTCTTTACTTGTGACTTCTAGGTTCTAGGAGGGATCTTTATTATATATGTGTATATATATATATATATATATGTTTGCTTCCGCTCTTTCAGTTGTAATTTCTGTTATATGTTAAAAAAAATTAGTTTCTACCCTTAATCCCATTACTTACAGTTTCAGAATATGGGACGACTGACATATTGGTGGATTATAATAGGTGTCATCATAACTCGAGAAATTGGGTCGTGACATAATCAAATAAACTTCTTTAATTGCAAAAAAAAATATGATGAAAAAATACATCTTAAAATATTGGTCAAAGTCAATGAAGTTTGACTTTTGAAATAGTAGTCAATTCTCAAGAAACATCTAATAAATAAGAATAGCTTAGTAAACTATACCCTTTATTTATAATTTTTCTTTATGGCCATTAAATAAGCTAAAACATCACTTATTTTAGGACAAAGAGAGATTTAGAGTTCCTTCAAATTATATGCACAATAATTAGCTCCTAGTTGACCATAGATTTTGAAGTTGAATCTTGAAAATTTGAGTTTCTGAGTTGTGATTTTTGGGACTTAAAGTTATGTTTGGTGATACATTTTACTTAGAAAAAAATTAAAACTTTGTGAGAAAATGAAATTTCTGCCAAATGTTTTTTTGAAGTTGAAAATATTTGAATATTAAATTATAAAAATCTGATTCAAAGTTTATGATCAAAAGCTAGCTTAGGATCTTCTCATTCAATTATTTGTTGCACTATGTGTAAATTAGATTATTGACATGATATTCCTCTCCTATCTACTATTATACTACTCCCTCCATTTATTTTACTTGTCTATGTTTGGCTTGAGAAATCTCTTAAAAAATAATAAATAAATACTTTTAACATATCAACCCTATTTATTGTAAGTGATCTAAATATTTTCAAGTTCGTACTAAAAACCTCTTTCATGATTAATCATGTACATTAATTAGTCAATGTAATTATCAATCTGTAATTTCATCTATGAAAAGGCATAGCCACACAAAGTGGAAATCATCAAATCAATAAACTTAGAGAGAGAGAACGTATTAAAAACTTGAAGTAGTTGAAACATGGCCAGTGAGAAGGAAACGATTAAGGTGGTAAGTGATAAATATAGGGGATTCCTACAAGAAGGTCATGTTGCAGCTGCAGGAACTATCCAATGGAGACATGGTGTTCCTCCAATTTATGACAATCTTAATAAACTTTTTGAACAAGGAAGGACCAAGGTTTCTATCTGTACTCCTTCCCTCCTAAATTATGTGATATTTTTTCTATTTCAAAAGTCAAACGAATATTTATTTAATTGCAATATTTAATATCTTATATTTTTTTGAGTTGTCAGTTATTTTGATTTGTACTCCATCTTGTCCGTTTACTTGTGTCAAATAATCCTTATTTATTGATCTCAATTTATTATTATTTTCTTTTTCATCACATTATAATGTCTCTATGCATTTTTTAATTAGGTGTAAATTATGAAAATTAAGAATTAATAATATCTTTATTATCTAAAATGACAAAATTTTGGATCTTCTACTTTTAACAAGCACGGGAACTAAAATGGATTGGAGGGAGTACTACTTTTTGCCTAATTTATAAAATAATTTTTTTTATTTTAAATGATTTTAAAAAATTATTTTCATTCACGGTTAAAATTAAGAAATTTAAATTTTAAAATTTGAACACTATCACATAATTGTAGTAATATTACATCTTTCTTGTCAATACGATTTGTTTTATTTTGTTTCATGGTTAAATTAGGTATTGTCACGACCCAAGCATAGGGCCTAGACGTCACGTGGCGAATGAGGAACCCGAAAGTACCTCAAACAAGCCTCTTAGCATTCTTTTAGCCTTTCATAGGTAATGACAATAAATAAACAACCAGAAATCATAATAGTAAATCTTCAACTTACATATGTCCAACAATACCTCTAACTTTTAGATTTACCGGGGGCTAATACAAATACCTAGCTCACTCTCAATCAAAATAGAATGAATTTCCATAGTAAGTATTTAGAGGTCTCAATATATCATAAGCTAGAAAGCCAAAGGAGTATTGTTCCTGAAACATGGGAACTCACCAAAAGTAGTCTTCAAACGAAATTTCAACTAGCC
The DNA here is from genome assembly GCF_947179165.1 of Solanum dulcamara. Taxonomy (NCBI): domain Eukaryota; kingdom Viridiplantae; phylum Streptophyta; class Magnoliopsida; order Solanales; family Solanaceae; genus Solanum; species Solanum dulcamara. The sequence continues at coordinate 34,041,825 of NC_077247.1, read as the reverse complement.
ACGTGGAGGAGAACGAGGCGGAGCACCGATTCCTACATGGTGATATTATGTAGGCAAAAGAGTATGCATTAGTACTTTGAATGTACTAAGTATGTAAGCATGCATGAACATTGAGGAAACATTAAAACATTTATGTAATATGAAACATAATGCAATGTATGCATAATCAATCATATAGATATCCTTTAAAATATTCATTTTGTAGAAAAATGACCATAACCGACATTTAAAACTATGCGATCTATTAAATGGAATTCAACATAACCCCCTACGTTGGCCGGGGAGACTACTTACCGGGTAGAATTCCGTTAACTACATTTATTTCTTTAACTTTAACTTTAAGGGATTTCATGGATCCATTAGCCTAAGCCTACAAGGGCTCCTATGTTGGTACATAGTTAATGAGACAAGGGGATGCTACTAGGATTCCCTTACCGAATGTCACATCAATGACTCATTCGGTGCTAAGTCAATCCCATGGAATAGTTTAATACATCAAAATAGTTATAGCATATAGCTTGAGAATTCAAAAATCATATTTGGTAGAATTAAAACCTTTGGTAATTCAAATATGCAAGAATTGTCCTTATTGCATAAAGAATCCATCATTCATATCATTTTATCATTCTTTCATTTAATAAGACTCCCTTTTGATCATAGATATTGTTTTCATAAACATTCATTTGGAGTCAAAGCTTTCAAGTCAAACTTCATTGAAAACATAGTAAAACTAGGTGGGATCAAATCACTTCAACTTTCAAACATGCATGTAAATGTAATTATACATAAATACTTTGAAATCCATCAATTAAAAATCATGTTTTAAACAACCCACCAGGAATTTCAATAAACTTTAAAGAGCTAAATAGAGAAAATACTTGCAAAATATCAATTCATACATATGAAATCATTTTGCATCAAAATAGACCAATAGTCATTAATTTAATCATGATTCATGCTATTAAGTAGAAATAAGAATTACCCATAAGAAAATCTTACTTTAAATCAAAAGATTTAGTTGAAAGAGTTATGAACTATATGGGTGGAAGAACCCATGGATAAACACCCACATAATTTAGAGTAAAACTTAAAAAAATAAACATAATTTATCATATAATCAAAATACTTTAGGCATGAGAGTGGAAGGAATACTCTCATTGAAACCTTACATACGCATAAGATAGGTAATTAAACTTAAAATACTTAATAATCTATGCATTTGGAATCATAATATGAAAATCCATAAAGTTTTATACTTGAATTAAATAGAAGACTTTGATAATTTATTTGGGCTTCATGGATGAAAAAATCCATTAATCAATACCCACAGACCTTACAGTAAAGTTTAAAGAAAATAAACATAATTTATCATATAATAAAAATACTTTAGACATGAGAGTGGAAGGAATAATCTCATTGAAGCCTTACATACCTGGAATCCAAAGCTTTACTCATAATTGAAGGACTTAATGAACACTCTTGAGTCCTAACCTTTTCTCCTCGTTGGAACATTTTGTGTAGTACCCGAAGTATATGAATTACCAGAATAGTATTTCTATACTACTAAAAACTAAAACTATATTTTGAGAATGAGTAAAGAAGTGTATAGAGAGAATAGTTGCTTGATAAAGCTTGATGAACAAAATGATGAAATAAGGTGGGTATTTATAGGTGTGAAGGAGGGACCTAACAATAATTAAAATAATTATAAAAAAAATCTAAAAATTTAATAGAGGATTGTGATGCCATGGGTGATGTCAAATGGAGGACTATTGATGTCATGAGTGATGTCAAATGGATCTAGATCTTTCCATTGTTGGTGAGATGAACCTTCTTTTAACGAAATACCCTTTTTTGGAGCTGCGTTTAAACAAGATAACTTCCTCATTAGGATTTGGTGTCTCATATGAATTATTGCTCTAGAAGTCTACTTTCATGTTATTCAAGAATAAACTGATTTGGAGCATCCTACGGTGAGATATGATCTTTCTTCTATAAATACTCTATTTCGTCACAACACTATATCTTGCAACAATTAATTTATTTGACCTACTTAACCTCCGAAACTTAAAATATGGTCTTCAAAAAAGTTGTAGGTAATGATGTTAGGGTTATTTAGAAATTTGAATCACCTAATTTGCATTATCCTATATGCCCAAAATACAGAAGCGATATCATTTTCATCGAGAATTGGAACATCATATACAATATTTTTAGGGGGTATTACAGGTATGGTCAGAAGGGTCTCGTGAAGAAACAGTACAAAATTCTATAAAGACATGGGAAATGGAGCTTAAAAACAAGACTCGCGTAAAGGACTTTAGTACAATTAACCCTGAAAAATTCAATCTCATTGTTAATGGTACGGCTTACAAAAAACAAGGTCATTTTTTATATCTTAATTTGAATTATTCCGATTTTTTTTTTAAAAATGTAATATAAATCTCAATTCATCAAGTATATTTTGTTTTAGTAATAAAAATGAAGGACATATGTATAGTGGAAACTGGGGCAAGGCAATACAAGGATAAATAAAATACGGCAGGACTGTTAGAAAACAGAAGAATAAAAAAAGATACGTAAGAGGTGAAGAGAATAATGGCTAGAAAACTGATGCTTTCATTCAAAGGTTTAAGCCTAATATATAGGCATATATGTAACAGAACATACCAAAAAATAGCACCCATATCTGTCCATGATATGCATAAAGCAAAATAAACTCCTAAAAAACAAAACACGTTACTCCACTTATCCCTAAAGATCATAACAACCTGGACTGATTCAAACAAAAAAGACATAATTAATTCCTAAAGACTAGGTCAACTAGTAGAAGAAAAGAAAACAAACTAATATTTCAACAGTCCCCCCTTAAACTGATGTTTGTTAACAGTCAGTTTACATCTTTAATTGTGCAGACACCTAGCAGCCTTCTAAATTTCATGAATGACTCCATATTCAAGGCCTTGGTGAAAATATCTGCAACCTGATCTTCACTCCTGCAATAGATCAATTCAATTGTTTCATTATTGCTAAGATCTCTTAAGAAATAAAATTTCACATTAATGTGCTTGCTTCTTCCATGTAGCAATGGATTCTTGGATAGTTGGATTGCTGAATTGTTGTCACAAAAGATCTTGGTAGATCCTAGTTGCTTGAATTTCAACTCCTCTAGAAGCCCCCTCAAACAAATAGCTTGACAAGCACAAGCAGTCGCAGCAACAAACTCGACTTCCGTACTAGACAACATGAAAATTGGTTGCTTTTTATCTAACCATAAAATAACACTAGACCCAAACATAAAATCATAACTTGTAGTGCTTTTTCTATCATCTTGATCACCAGCATAGTCGTTGTCAGCATAATCGAGCAACTTGAATTTTTCATTCTTCTTATAAAATATCCCAAAGTCTCTCGTTCCTTGCAAGTAACGAAGAATTTTCTTCACTGCCGACAAGTGCATTTCTGTGGGATTCTCCATATACCTATTAATTAAACTCACAGAGTACATTATGTCGAGCCTTGTTGCACTGAGATACATCAAACTGCCCACAACCTGTTTGTAAAGTGTGCTGTCAACTTTCTTCCTAGTAGGATCTTTGTGTGGCTTCAAACCAAGCTCTGTAGGAGTGTTAACAGGATTACAATCCCTCATTTGAAATCTATCTAGAATTTCTCCTATATATTTCTTCTAAGAAATGAAGATCCCATCATCAGATTGCACTACTTCTATGACAAGAAAGTAATGCATTAATATGAGATCGGATATTTCAAACTCATCCATCATTGACCTCTTGAATTCTTCAATCATCACACCACAGTTTCTAGTAAATATAAGATCATCAACATACAAAAAAATAATGAGTATTTTTCCTTGATCCCTAATCTTAACAAAAAGTGTATGCTCATAAGGACATTTCGAAAAACCAACTTTTAGAAAATACCCCTCAATGCGACTATACCAAGCTCGGGGAGCCTGTTTTAGTCCATAAAGGGCCTTTTTCAATTTGTAAACCTTATGCTCATTTCCAATTTTAACATAACATGGGGGTTGTTCAACAAATACCTGTTCGTCTAAGTACCCAAGAATGCCGACTTGACGTTTAACTGGAAAAAAGGCCAAGATTTCTTAGCTGCCAACACAATTACCAATCTAATTGTATCATGCCTCGCAACGGGAGAAAATACTTTTGTATAATCGATCCCGTATTCTTGTTTGTACCCCTTAGCCACTAAACGTGCCTTGTACTTGTCAACTTCACCGTTTTCCTTCAATTTTGTTTTGAAGACCCATTTTACTCTAATACTTTTCTGTCCATTTGGAAGATCAGACAGCTCCCAAGTATCATTTCATTCAATGGAATTAATTTCATCATCCATTGCTTTTCTCCATTTTTCTTCCTTCACAACACTCCCAAAAGATGTAGGATCACAATATAAAAATAAAGCAAAGTGAGTAATTGGATCTTCAATTCCAGTTACCTCATAATCTTTCATCCAAGCAGGCCTACTTCTAGTACGCCCAACATACTGAGTTGTTTCTTCATTTTCTACAGCAACTGTTGTTGAAGTTGCTGAATGTTTCGGTGTGCAAGCTGCTAAATATTTCTCTGGTTCAACGTCACTATCATAGAGTACTTGGGTAAGCTGCTGTCCATTCCAATCCCAAGTATTCTCCTCATCAAAAACAACATCCCTACTGATAACAATCTTCCTTGTTAATGGATTAAACAATTTATATGCTTTGGAAAATTCACTCACACCAAGAAAAACACATTTTTCAGTCTTGTCATCAAGTTTCTTCCTCTTCTGGTCTGCAACATGAGCATATGCAATGCATCCAAAAATTCTAAAATGATCTACTGTTGGTTTTCTCTCATTCCATGCCTCCTCCGATGTCATATTTTGAACATAAAAAGTTGGGCTTTTGTTTAAAATATGAATACTCCAATTTACTACCTCGGGCCAGAAAGTTTTTGGAACGCTTCCTCTTGCCAACAAACTTCTCACCATGTTGAGGATGTAACTATTTTTTCTCTCTGATACACCATTCTGCTGTGGTGTATACACAGCTGTAAGCTCACTCTGAATGCCATGATCTATACAAAAACCTTCAAATTCTTTCAAACAATATTCGCCACCATGATCTGTTCTAAAAGTCTTGATATTTTTTTCTGCTTTATTTTCCACACGAACTTTGAAGCTTTTAAATGTTGAAAAAACTTCAGATGTCTCTTGCAAAAAAAAACCTAAGTTTTCCTTGAAAAATCATCGGTAAAAGTGATTAAATATCTTTTACCTCCATTGGATGTTGGGTTTATTGGACTACAAAGACCTGAATGCACAAGATCCAACACATCCTTTGCTCTCCATGACTTTCCTTTAGTAAATTGAGAGCGAGGTTGTTTGCTAACAACATATTCTTCACAGATTTTGGAACTAGCAGTAATTTGAGGAAGCCCTGTGACCATGTTTTTCTGGTGGAGTGTCTTCAATCCTCCAAAACTCAAATGACCATAACGAAAATGCCAAAACTATGAGGAATCCTTGACTTCAACCATCAAACAAGATTGAATGTCATCAATCTTTAGCGGAAATAATCTGTTGGAGCTCATTTGTACTACTACAATAGCTCCTCTCATAGGATCATAAATTTCATACTCTCTTTCTTAATAGTGATGATATAACCCTTCTCTTGAAACTGACCAGCATAAGTAAGTTGCTTTTCAAGTCGGGAACATACAACACATTAGAGATTGTTTTAACAAAACCATTCTTGGTTTTAATCTTGATATCACCTTTCTCCATCACTTCAATAGTAGAACAATCACCAAATGCCACAGTAGAATGGAAATTTTCATTTAGAGATGAAAAAGAAAATTTACTTCCACACATGTGGTTACTACATTCGGTATTTATATACCAAATATCCGATTCATGTTTTATTCCATCTTAGACAGCCATTAACAAAGTTTCTACTTCCTTATTTTCGACAAAGTTAGCACTTCCTTTTCTTTATCATTAGGCAGTCTAGTATAACAATCTGATGCATAATGACCAAATTTGTGATATCTATAGCATTCTACCTTGGATTTGTCATAGTCTCGACCTCTGCCTTTGCCTTGAAATTGATCAGTGTTGGCTTTGAAATTTCTGCTGAAATATCTGCCTCCACGTTCTACTCTTCCTCTTGCTCGACCTCTACCTCTACCCTTTCCTCTATAATTATTGAAATGATATTAGTAGAAGCCTTCAATGCTTTCTCTTGTACCGTGGAATCTTTGTTCATCTTCTGTTCATGAACCAGTAAAGAACTTTGCAATTCATCAAGAGATAGTGCATCTATATCTTTTGACTATTCAATTGAGCAGACCACATAATTATATTTTGGTGTCAGCGAGCGCAAAATCTTCTCCACAATGGAAACATCGTCTATCTTCTCACCGTAGAAATGCATTTTGTTGGTGATTTCCATTGTTCTAGTACAATAATTGGTGATAGATTCTCCTTCCTTCATCTCTAGTGTTTCAAAATCCTTTCTCAAAGCTTGAAGTTGTGCACGATTCACCCTTGTAGATTCTTGATACTTCTTCTTCATGGAATCCCAAATATCTTTGGAAGTTTCTTTGCCAAGAATTGTTTTCAAGATGGGACGATCAATTGCCTAAAAGAGATAGTTCTTTGCTTTCAGGTCTTTTAGCTTTCTAGCTTCGAGTTCTTCTTTTTGTGAATCTGTCAAAGTTGTGCCAGTTTTTGGCTGCTGAATTCCATTTTTGATGACCTGCCAATACTTCTTGGACCGCATGAAATTATCCATTAACATGCTCCAATGATCATAGTAACCATCAAAGCGTGGAATAACTACTTGCACAAAATTATTTTCTATGGCCATTGGTTAAATGTAAAAGGAGATGAAAGAAACTTTGGCTGCCTCACTTATTTTCCCTCTCAGGATAACCTGGCTCGGATACCAGTGTTAGAAAACAGAAGAATAAAAAAAGATACGTAAGGGCTGCAGAGAATAATGGCTAGAAAACTGATACTTTCATTCAAAGGTTCAAACCTAATATATAGACATATATGTAACAGAACATACCAAAAAAATAGTACCCATATCTGTCCATGATATGCATAAAGCAAACAAACTCCTAAAAAAACAAAACACGTTACTCCACTTATCCCTAAAGATCATAAGAACCTGGATTGATTCAAACAAAAAAAACATAATTAATTCCTAAAGACTAGGTCAACTAGTAGAAGAAAAGAAATCAAACTAATATTTCAACAAGGACAAAAACATACCAGGAGAAGACTCAATTACTCCCCGCCCGCCTGCCCCATTATCCATACCTCCGTTCCATCACCCCTATACAACATATTTACCAATACCCCAACCCATCATAGGCTTCATTTTTGCCACCCACACTCCCACCCATTATCATCATCTTTTATAGTGTTAATTGTGTAGATTATATTGAACTATTTCGAAATAATATATTCTTTCTTATAGATCAAACACATACAAATAATTTATATTACAGAAAATTATTTTTTGTTGAAAGCCTTTTATTTTTAATTTTGTGCCAAATATTTTTCATTATTTTATATCGACAACTGAATGAATGAACAGGAAGAGAGGAATTGTCAGCAGAAAAGACTCTAAAAATAGGGGGTTAAAATGCGCTATTGAATAGTTTAATGCCTGATGAGTTCATATACCATAAAGCAGATAAATAGACCTTCGAATCATCTCACAATGCTTATTGATCATCTTTTCCAAGAAGATTCGCGTGGGAAGTGATCAACGTGTATTCTGGCCCTCCTATTATGACATACAAATTCAGGCATTGGGGTTTCTTTGAAGGACCATTTAAAGGACATGCCCCTACTGGTGAGATGGTGCAGTTCTATGGTATTGGTATTATGAAGGTGTCTTTCTCTCCCTCTTATATACAATATTCATTTTAATTTATGTGACAATTTTTAACTAGGCACAAAGCTAATTAAAACAAGACTTTAAAAATTGTGATTCAAAACAAAACTTAGGTATTAATATGGCTGTAAATTATTTTATTGTGGGTAAAACGAGAACTTTAACGTTGCATTATTTCTAATTATAAAAAGAAAATATGTCACATAAATTAATACAATAGGAGTACATCATTTTCATTTTATTTCATTATTATCTAAAAAAAATAGGAATTAGAGATGAATAAATTATGTAGCTTGAGATTAAATTTGTCATTGTGTCTATTTACTGACTAATTATAAAATCTAAAAAAAATGTTAACTGCGAGCAATTTAACGATGAATTGGTGACGACTTTCAAAGCTAATTTTAATTTAAACAAATTGATGAAAGTGTAAATATTTTTCCTGTAGTATCATTCAATTGTTAGGTAATTATCGTAGTAACTAGAATTTGACTGTGAAAACCGTAGTAGCTAGAATTTGATTGTGAAAATAAGAAAAATAACTTTTTACAACAAGTTAAATTATTGGAGAGGGCTTTCAATAGAGTCTAATTCATTAAAAAAATTATATTATGTAACTAAAATAAAAATATTAAGTTTATTAAGTTTATTATATAATTTGGGTTTCAATTCTTATTGCGGTACTCTTGTATTTTTTTAATTTAATCCTCCTAGACATAATTTCTAGGTCTGGAAAATAAGAAAATAATGTTTAAAACTAAAAAAAATAATATAAAAACGCACTTTTAACATATTGGAAAGACAAGCATGTCATAACAATAAAGCTAAGGTTTTGTTTGATACATGTATTCAATGCTTAATTGGTCAAAAAAATTGAAAGCATTGTCAAACACCAAAGAATAAATAAAAAAACTTACTTATTTTTATAATTTACAAAAGATATTTGTGTCCATACCAAACAATATTTAGTGGCATCCACTTGGTCAGCCATGATATTTAATGTACAGTAGATGATGAGATCTTTGACCAAAAAAGTTATGTATATGGATGGACATGTAAGATAATGACTATGATTTGGGCATTGTATAAAAAGTACAACACTAACCTACTCATCTCGATATATATCTGACTTGTACCAAACATATTTAAATTATGACACCATTAATGCTCTAAATCACGTACCCAACCTTGGATTCAATTAAATTTCAATATTTCCAACTCCGCCGCACCTAAGGCACATGATCTCTCTTACACAAGAATGATAAGTATTTCCTCAATTTTATTTTACGTAATTTACTCTCTTTTTATTTTTTTTAAAAAGAAAATCTCATTTTTATATATAGTATTTTTCAGTTTCATTTTATTTGCTCATGTTGACTTGATACTCCCTTTTAAAAAAGTATTTATTAAGGCTTTATTTTATAATTATCTTTATTAATTATATTTTAGAAACCTAAATCTGACTACTAATACTACTTCAAAAGGGTGCCATTAATTTTTAAGGCAACTTCATGTCATTCAAAGTGTTCACTTAAGTTTAGCCCCTTGAGGTTTTAGTTCAGTCATAAAAAGGTAGAATGTTGTAAATTTTAACTATGTCTATGCCAAAGCCTACAATATTTAAGTTTAGGTAAAAGGTAGAGGGATGTGCCCATACTTCTTAGATTCAAATTTGCAGACCAAATAACCTTGGAAATGGTTGATATTGAAGGTTTGACCCTATGTTACTATCCAATTTCTTAGGTCGTGATGGCATATGCTAACACCCACCAGCAGGTAAGCCTAACCCTTAATCCTTAGCTCATAACCAAAGGAAACGAACTATCAAACGGAAGATGAATAAATAAAGTGGAAAATAAGTGATAATGAGAAGAAGAGAAAAAAACTGAAACAACACAAGAAATCACCCCAAGACCTGGCATCCGTCGGTAATGGAACATCTAAATCAAAACAGGAGTACAAGACTTCTATAAATACATTAGAGTACAGACATTATTCGAAAGAAAGAAAAGACTAGTCTTAATTTAGCATGGACGAAAATTGACAACTCCGAATGCTAGGAGCTCACCAAATCTCCAAATCAGAAGCTGCTCCTCACCAATCCAAATCAACCTCGATAACCCGTATTATGATCTGCAGGGATAGAAATGTAGTATGAGTACTAAATGAATGGTACTCAGTAGGCATAGGCCGACTAAGCTCCACAGATAAAGCAAGTATAATTCACAAGTAATCAGGCAAATATAGAACAAGTAAACAATTAAGATCTAACACAAAGTGAGGTAGGAAATGAGAGTAAAGAGGTAGGATATATATATATATATATATATATATATATATATATAGAAGATAGAGCCAAAGAACGCACCTACACATACAAGACACAACCTATTTACAGAAAGGAGCACTAAAGGAGCCAACTTAACACGGACGGAAACACTGTCTGTCACAGCTAATCACATATAACTTAAGAACCAAACCAACTGAGTCTAACAGGAAAACCCCAACAACAACAACCCAGACTAAGACACCTGTAACCCAACTACAAGTATAAGAAAAGGTCAAATTAGATAATAACCGACCAGATGCCCATACTCCGGAAGGTACAAAAAATAACAAACATACCCCCAGCCCCTATAAAACCGAAGGACCATACCATACAAGTATGTTGGTGATAGGTAATGGTAATGAATACAACTCTGTAGTTAAAATTAGTGACATCATCGGTGGCACTCAGAGATCAACAATAACAAGTGTATAGACCCACCCCGTCCCTCGGCTTGCCAGGTGAAATCCATGCGACTCCCTCATCCAGTTCAGTGGTGCACTAGTCAGAGGGGTCCATAGGGGATACAAAAAGTCTGTATACACTGCCTGGGCCCAAACCAGGTCTTACATAGACATATAGAATCTCTGTAGTGGTATCGAAGAAAAAGCAGCCAAGCCAATGTAGAAAGGGTGATGCCACATTGGATAATTAAGTACAGGTTAAGGTATCCTGGATACAGCCAATATATAAAAAGGCAACGCTATGCCAGACAATCAATAAAATTGAGTGCATCCTCGATGCCTCTAAAACTGTCAGTATAACGGAGCACATCCTCAACGTCTCATAGATCTCAAAACTAGTATCCAATATCCTAGGTGGTATGACTCCCCTTTAAAACCAGTTTAAAAGTAGTAAAAGTGTGAGAAATCCTTCTAAAAAATAGTAGTTAAAAACCAATGAAATACCAGGATTGTACCACAAGATGAGTGAATATGCTCAATCAATGCAAATATGCTATCACCAGCATCCAAACATGAAACACACAATACAAATAGTAACATCGAGCTAAACCACACTATCACAGAAAAAAGGGACTAACCTAGGATCCAATCACTCCTCGAATGCGACCTTGGTGCCCAATCAAAAGATAATAGACAAAGAGGCATCCTAAGCCTACCGCTAAACAGAAGCGAACAATCGAGACATGGCTCAAAATCAACAAGGGGAGAAATATCCCTAGGGCCGACGCCTTATCCCAAAATATGTGACCTCAGCTCCCAACAAGCACAGATAAGCCAAAACTACGGCTACGATGAGCCCAGAGGTATCAGGCACTAGCATAAAAGGTATCCTATCTATAATAAGCCCTGCCAAAAGCTACTCTTAGCTAAGAGGGAAATAAACACCTGATAAAGCACCTAAGGTTAAAACCTAGCCTAAGGCCATTAATATCAACTCTAAAAAAGATAATAATGCTAATTCAATACCACAACGAAGACCTAGTACCTAATCTAAGGATACTATGGGACTATTCTAGCTTAAAGCTCACCTGGGAATAAGAAAATGGAATCGGATGAAGAGAATGCTAATCTCAGAAAATACACACCTAAGTCACATGTAAAATATATGACACAATATCTAATAGAGTTTAGTCAAAAGGAGGAGACCGTAGCCTACCTCAAATCTGAACACGCGTGCTCCAAGTCCATTTTTCGATAGCGTTTTGGTCCAAAAATGACTCCAAATACTTCCACTCTATCAAAATATGAATCATCTTGTTAATACAAATGTTTCGACAGTAAAATTGCATTTTTGGAGACTGACCCAAAATTGGATCAAAAATGAAATTGTGGGACCCATGATAGAAATCCCAAAAACGACTTCTTGAAAAGGTGCATTTGAGCTTAGTAAACTTGTTTTTCAAATTACAACACATTCTGATTCTCAAAATCAAGGAAAAAAGCCCTTGCATAATTTTAACCATTAATGGAAAATTCAAGAAAGAGGGCAGTCTTATAGGTATGGAATTTACCTCGAACGACACTTGAACGGAAAAAACTACTCACACCACAATGTTCCTTGTGAAAAACCCCACAACTTAGCCCTAAGAATCACTGAAAACGAAGTTAAAATGACCACAAAATTGAATTTCTAATTTCATGGGAAATTTGGCTCAAAAATGAGAAGAACGGCGGATAAATTTAAGATTTTACCTTACACAAAACCCTCCCCTCAAGATTCCGAGCTCACCAATGGACTTTTACAAAAATATCTTGAATATAGACTCTTGAATCACCAAATTTGGACATGAAAAACTCAAGAAATCGTGGTTCAAAGTTGAGAGAAAAGTTGGAAAAAAAATCTACACTATGCAACAACTTTTCTGTTTTCTTTGCTATATTTAAAGTCTTTGAACGGACCCTCGAAATTCGTTCAGAAACCAATAAAAATAAATCATATATGCTGCCCCACTAAATTCGATGTTTTGAACTCAATGGTGCATTCAAAATTCCCATACAAGGTCATTTTAATGAAAAGTGGATCCCACACCTAAGTACCATTTTAAGCTAAATTTCTACAACGAGCATCAAGCTTAGATCAAAAGCCTCAGGAAGCAAACCAAAGGTTTTTTAGACCAAACTCGATATTCAAGAACTAACCATGCTATCAGAATTTTCATCCAAGCGCGTTTTCCAAAAATTTTGTTCAAAGTCAATCATAAACTAACTTTTAAAGTCAAAAGGGCCAAATGACCTCAAACTCGTATCGATTGCCTCGATACTCGTGATAACAATGCTACTAGCCTAATTTATCTATTTCAAAACTGATGGAATGATCCAAATTTGAATTTGAGGTCTTCTTAACCCAAAACTCGAAAGGTCGCAACGAAACCAACTTAGGCCTTCAAAATACCAAAATGGGCCCGGGACCTCTAATAATTTAACCAACACTTCTTCTAGACCAAAAAGCATCCCCCAAATCCAACGAAGTCATTAGAATTCAATATCGAGCATCAAAACTCCAAAAGTTGACCAAACTCAAACCTTGGCCTAAAATTTCTCAAATTTCCAACTCAAGACCTCAAATCTTTGTTACAATTCCAAAACTGATTACGTAAACTCTCTAGATCAATTTCCATATTTGGGAGCTGCTAGAATTGGCGGAATTCCATTCTGAGACACGTAGCTTCTGTTGGTCCCAAATAACACTTTGAACACAAAGCCTTTTAAACTCAAAACTTTTCAAAACTCATATTTTTCATAAAATTCCCCAAAACCCACACCCAATACCAATAAAAGCGATACGAGGTAATTATAGAGAGGGGTAAAATGGTTATTTCACAAAAATTATAAAAAATGACTTTTAGGGTCATTACACCATACCTGCCTCTAAACAAACCTTTAGGATCAAAACTCAAATATATTGCCCTTGGGACAAATTTTTAATGAAATTTGATATTTTATCCATGAGACAAGCGGGATCAAAAGTCCAATACCACCTATTTGCTAGGTCATTTTTATAAATCACCCAGGTTAAAATCTAATCGAGTCACTGAGAATTTTTTCAATATCAAGAAGAAGAAAAGATGTTCACATATGTTAATATAAAACTTATAGGTTTAACTAACTAGATGTTTTTGTATATGGGCAGGTAGATAAATCTCTAAGAATAGAGGAATTGGAGTTATACCTTGATCCAGCAGAACTTTTTGGTGGACTACTCATGAGACCAACAATTTTCGAATCTAACATTGAGCATCAGGGCCATGATGATAATACCACCACTTAACATTGCCCATACAGCCACAACTAATTATGTTTAAATTTCAATTCTTCAATAAATTTTTGGTACTTTCCAAATAATCATGTTTTAATAAATTTTATGCAACTTTACTTTCCAAATAGTCATGTTTTAATAAATTTTATGCAATTCTTTATGTTTTTTCAGTCATCAGATATTCTCTATCTACATTTTTTTTTATATGATGATTGTCTTCCAATCTTCTTGTATACATTAAGATATACTTACTCTTCTCAAGCCATAATGATTATCGACAATTAAAAAAGGTGAACTTAAATTGGGTTACCGAGAATATCCGTTTGATTCAGATAAATCGGGTTAACAAGAAAGCCTTACTTGCATCTTTGATATTTCTATCAAACAAATAATTAGATTTCCTCAAACAAAGAGAAAAAAAGAATACAAAATAACTAAATGGACATTTGTAGATGCATAACATTGTATTACCCATTACCCCCATCCTTTCGCAATCCAAATGGTCGTGAGTGGCATCTACACTACCCGTTTGATCAGAGAACTAACTAACCCAAGCCTTAGTGAAATTTATTAACCACTCAAGACAAAGAAAAATTAAATTCAACAAAATTTATAGTATTTTTGAAAACAAAAAATGTGTAGTTTAATGCGAAAAATAATTAATCACCAAATAAAATTTCCATGACCTTAAAGTCATTGCACAAGAAAATCTAAGCGAACCATGTCTAACAAAATTGTGAAAAAACTAAAAAAAAGATAGTGTCTTATTGTCTGAAAGATGGACAAGAACTATTATGATGATGCACGATAGCCTAGAAATAGAGTGCTCACCCTTGATCGGGACTGTACTCACACGCTACAAATAAGGTTTCAAAAGAACCTCAAGAACACATTCTGAACGCAGAAAAAGAAGAGTATAGAGTAATATCAGTAAACGTCACTATGTATTGGTAGACATCATAGGACGACTCAAATTAGAAGCATGGAACAGATAATTCAAACAACATGTAGACCAGACATTCAACACATAACAATAATTCATTATAATAACCCTTTACGTCATTTCTCTATTTTCGATATTATTGGTGTTTAGAGATTTTCATAGAGACCTCAAGTCATTTATGATTTTAGGGACTAACAATTTTGTCACCTGGGTCATTCGCTTGGTTTTTATGCAAGTTTTTGTATTTTTGAGCTTCTGAAGATTAAGTGATTGACTTCAGTCAAAACATAGGTGATTGATCTCAGTTTGCAATTCTGATAGTTTCATTAGCTCAAGAACATTGAGCATGCTCTAGAGGACTCTTTGTTTGGATCTCAAAGCTTCTGAACTCATTTTGAGATACCCTATGGATTTTAGCTAAAACAGAGTCTTGGGTGTGGGACACACTTTTTGTCGAGAAAACCTTCTATGGAATATTTTTGGCATCTTTGTTGAGTCTAGAATATTGAATTTTATGGGATAGCATATTTCATTTGTGTGCACAGGTTTTTGAAACAATTTCGAGCACCCGAGCGGAGTTTGTTGGGACTTTGAAAGTTTGGCTAGAGTCTGTGTTGGTGATGTTATATATATATATATATATATATATATATATATATATATATATATATATATATATATATATATATATATATATATATTATTTGCCTCATATTTAAGTTTTTCATTATCATTTTTAGCATAAATTTTATGAATTATTCTTATATTGTATATTTTATTTGTAGGATTAAAGTGGTGTGAAGATGAAGAAATTTTGGAGGACAAACGAATCTATACTATATTAAAAGCACAAAGGTAATTAAGAATGTTGTGTGAACGTTTTACTCTTCATTAAAAAATTTATCTTTAGATAAAATCGTCTTTTCACAATTTTCCTTAAATAAGATTCAAATAATAAATATTAATTTAAGTTTCAGAATTCTTCTATAATGACCTTTTTTGTGTTATTCTAAATTATTAATGAAAGTTCTAAAGGAGGAGGCTTTAACATGAAACAATAGCTGATAAAAAATTAGCACGACACTTAAACTATCTTTTTATTAACTTAATTTACATTTTTAATATTACTAGTTTAGTTTACGTGCTATGCACGTGTATATTACGTCAATTCATAAAAAAATATATGCAAAATGAATAGATTATTACGTGTGTAATCATATCATTGAGTACAAAACTTTTGAAAATAAAGTAAATATTACTAACTCATATCATCAAGTTTATAAATATGTCATTTTTCAATCCAATCCCTTTGTGCAAAATACTAATTAACTATCACGACCCGATTTCTTAGGTCATGATTCCACCTACTATATCTCACCAGTAGGTAAGCCAACCTATAAACCCGAAACGACAAGTAATGGATTTGAGGGAAGAAACTAATCAAGAATGGAAAATGCCAAAATAACAAAATAAATAAGCGGAAGCAAAACCTAAACCTGACATATATAACTAAAACTCCCTCCCAGAACCTCGAAGTCACAAGTACAAAGCAACTATAAAATAAAATGAGAGTACAAGTCCCAAAAATGGATCGAAAATATACACAACAACTGGATTGTCTCAAAAAGATAAAAGACAAACCATCTATACTGAAGGAGACAGAAATAATCTCAAAATGTCAAGTGCTCACCGTGGTCTCCGAAACTGATCGCAACAAGCTCGATCTATCCACGATGGTAGCTAGTGCTCGGTCCTACATCACGAAAGGAGATGCAGAGTGTAATATGAGTACCAATGTAATAGGTACTCAGTAGGCATTGTAGGCCGATTGAGCAGAAAAGGTAAAAACAATATGAAAAAAAGGAAAACGCCTAAATAGGAGTCAACATAAGTATCTAAAGAGAAAGGAGTACTATCTAAGAGAATCAAAGCTAACTACACCCAACCGAGACCCCAGAAGCTCAGCCAGGAAACTCGTGCGCAAGTTAAATAAAACTCGGATGAACCCCCAAGTACACAAAATAGCTACAACTACCAAGGCTAGGAACCAAGAATTTGTGATTCCAAGAACTGAAGAACCGTGTCATTTTTGAACCCAGAATCTCCAAGAATCGATAAATCATGAATGCCTTAAGGATCGAGGCCAGGACTGGGGATCAGATGCTCGCTCGAATATTCAATATGGACAAGGTCGGGATTGGGTACCCCGATGCTTGCCATAATAAATCGGTACAGTCAAGGCCGGTGCTGGGTACTTGGATGCTCGCCGTAACATATTGGTACGATCGAGGCCAGGGCTGGGTACCTTAAGTCTCTTCATTCTAGCAAGCCGCAGAGGCTGAGGCTGGGTACCCGGATGCTCCTCAATGGAAATTCAGAATGGATATACCACCAAAGCTTGAATCGATATCGAAACAGAATGATCACAAAGTCTAGTATCACCGATGCACCTCTAAAGTCGCAATCATGCCGATTTATGGATAGGGGTGATCCTAAGAGCAAGGTTGTCGCTTAGCTAAGGCCAAAATACTAGGCACTAGCCTGTTGCATCATTTTACAAGAATCTATGTTCATCGGAGTGACACTAGGGCATATAAAGCAAGTGTACAACCTATACTAAGGCCAATATACTCCACCATGACAACATAATAAACATTCAACTCCTCTTACAATACTAGGAACACATGCTTCCAAAACCCTGAAAAACCCAATAAAGCCTAAAACATATTTTCTAACACCTAAAATATAAAAATAAGCTACCCAACCTAAATTCCATTTATTTAAACATGCTTTACACATTCCAACTCAATCTAAAGAAAAGAAATACATAGCCTACCTGTAGGCTAAATATGCGCGCTCCAAATCACTATGATGGAGCTTTTCTCTTTCGAACGACTTTGGAATGCTGCCACACTATCAAAAATAGAATCACAACGTTGTTATGGTCATTTAGACACTAATTTTATAATTTTTGGAGACAGATCAATTTCAGGGTCTATAACAAGAAAAGTGGGACTCACATTCAAAATTTCGGAATTGACCCCAAAAATAGGTTCTAAACAGCACCTTCCAAAATTCCAAAATTGTTCCCAAAATAGGTTTTAAACAGTACCCTCAGCTCAAGGATTGAATTACAACACAATTCGGGGTAGAAAAACAACGCAAGACGATCATGCAACAAGATTCTCATAATTCGAACAAAAGAGGTGAAAATGGCAGCCTCTTTGATCAGAAATTTCTCATAAACGAAACCCCCACAATCCAAAATGAGCATACTAAGATGTTTCTTGCGAAAAATTCCACAACTTAGCCTCAAAAATTACTAAAAACGAAGCTCAAATGATCAAGATACAATCCTCCAAAGTTCAACCGAATTTTAATCCAAAAATGACTAAGATCAATAGCTAGATTCATAAATTTAACTCACACGAAGCCTCCTCGCAAGAATCTGAGCTTAACAACGGATTCCCCACAAATTCTCTTGAGCCTTTTAATGGCCAAATATGAGCTTGTATTGAAAGAGAAATCAAGGTTTGAAATCATGAAGTGAAGCTGAAATTCATTCTTGGTCTTTTAGTTTTGGCCTTCGTGAACACGGCCTAGTAGCTCACGAATGTGTAGGTCAGCAACCTTGGCCTTCGTGATCACGGCTAGAGACCTACGAATGCGGAGGCAAAAGCCTCACACCTTCGCGAATGTGGCCAAGACCCCGCGAATACGCAGGCAAAACACACATACCTCCTCGAACGCGGCCATGGTACAACGAAAGTGGAGACAAGGACCTTAGTCTTCATGAACGTGGCTAGGGACCCGTGATTGAGGAGAAAAAATTCTCCTGCACCAGATATCATCTAAAAAGCTAATTTTTTTCTCAAGTTCAAATATTTCGATGGGGTGCTCGAAATTTGTTCGGAATCCCGTGCATGCAAATGAGATATGCTAACCCTCCAAATTCGATATTATGGACTCAATGATGCAGACTAAATTTGCATACGAGGTCGTTACGAATGAATATGAGCCCACACCCAAGGGCTATTTTGAGTCAAATTCCACAACAAGCCTCGGGATTAGACCGGAAGCCTCGGGAAGAGAACTAAGGATCGTTCTAGAACAAACTCGACATTTCAAAGCTAACCACGCTGTCAGAATTTTTATCCAAGTGCTTTCTCCAAGAATGTTGACCAAAGTCAGCCGTTGACCAAATTTCAAAAGAAAAAGCACCAAATGGCCTTAAACTTATATCAGTTGCCTCGGTACTCATGCCAACCATGCTACTAGCCTAATTTGGCCATTCCAAAGCTGATGGAACTGTCAAAATTTTCGTCTTAGGTCGTTTACTAGAAGTGATGACCGAAGTCAATATTTTAAGTTATAAAAGCTCTAAAATAGGGAAACAGGTCTAAAACCCAAATAAACGAACATGCGACCGAGCTACCGATGCCAACAGGTCATAAATGACTTGAGAATGATATAGGAATGATCTAAATGATGAAACAGAAGCAGTATTAGGAAAATAACCTATTGGGTCACTACAACATACAATACAAAAAGAACTTTCATCCACGAAAGTAAAGACAAGGATATACCTGGAGGCTTAAATAAGCTTGAGAACTGCTCCCGCATCTCCTGCTCGGTCTCCTAGTAGCCTTCTTAATCAGACGGTGGCGCCTCTGGACCTTAACCACAAGGATGGACCTAGAATGAAGCTGGCGAATATCTCTGTCTAAAGTAGCAACCGGCTCCTCAACAAAAGTCAGGCGATCATCCAACTTAACTGAATTATACCAGAGTTCATGGGACTCATCTGGGATGTACTAGCGCAACATAAAAACATGAAAAACAGGGTGTATGGCTGAAAATGTTGGAGGCAAAGACAGCTCATAAGAAACGTCTCCAACTCTTCACAGAATCTCAAAATGACCGATATACATGGGGCTAAGCTTACCCCGCCTGACGAATATCATCACTCCCTTCAAGGGTGACACTCATAAGAACACCCGATCTCCAACCTCAAAGTGCAAGGGTCGGCGCCTGCAATCATCATAACTCTAGTGCCTACTCTGAGTTATCCTTAGCCTATCCTAAATAACCCGAACCCTGACTACAGTATCCTGAAGTAAATAGGTACTGTGCGGCCCAAGCTTTAAAGACTCAAAATAACCAATCGGAGTGCGATAACGCCTACCATATAAGGCCTCAAACAGGGTCATCTGAATACTAGAGTGGTAGCTGTTTTTGTACGCAAACTCTACCAAAGGCAAGTACTGGTCTTAATAACCCTCAAACTCTAATACACAAGCTCATAGCATATCCTATAGAACTTGAATAGTATGCTCTAACTAGCCATCGGTTTGTGGATGAAATGCTAAGCTAAGATAAACCTAGGTACCTAACTCTCTCTAAAAGACTCTACAGAAACTGAAAGTAAATTGAGACCCTCTATCTGATATAATAGACACCGGTACCCCATGAAGGTGGGCCACTTCTTGAATATAGATCTGACCTAGACGTTCTACAGTGAAAGTAGATCGCACTTATAGAAAGTGCGCTGACTTAGTCAATAGATCAATAATAACCCAAATACCATTATTACCTCAGGGTGTGTGAGGCAATCCTATCACGAAGTCCATGGTGATACACTTTCAGGACGCTAATACTCGGTCTTAACTTGCTGGAAACTCAAGCAACACGCTACATACTCATCTATATCTCTCTTCATACCATACCACCAGTAATGTTGCCTCAAATCCTGATACATCTTCGTATTTCTCAAATAAATAGAGTACTTGGAATCGTGGGCCTCTCGAAGGATCAACTGAATAAAGTCTCCAACTCTGAGAACACAAAGGCAACCATCAAACTATAGTACCCCATTTAAATCTATAGAAGCCTAGCCACCCTCACCTCATAATACTAACTCCCAAATCTCTACCAATGCTCCATCCTCAAATTTCAGCCACGAATCTGATCCAACAGAGATGCCCGAGCCCCCATAAAATCCAAAATTGATCCAGAATATGAGATGTCCAACCTGACCATCTTATTAGCCAAATATTGGATATCTAAGTCTAAGGGTCGCTCCATAGCAGGAAAGTAAGCTAGACTAGCCCTACTCCCCATCTTTCGGCTTAAGGCATTCGGTACTACATTCGCCTTGCCCGGATGGTAGAGGATAGAGATGTCATAATCTGGTAATAGCTTAATCCAGTGTTGCTGTCTAGAATTAAGGTCCCTCTAACTCATGATGTACTGTAGACTACAGTGATCCGTATATATCTCATAGTGGACCCTATAAAGGTAGTGTCTTTATATCTTGAGTGCAAAAACTACCATCGTCAACTCTAAGTCATGAGTGGGGTAGTTGCACTCGTGAGCTCTCAATTTTCTAAAAGCATAAGAAATAACTCGGCCTTACTACATCAAAACACACCCAAGACCCACACCCAAAACATCACAATATACTAAAAAATGCTTGCCCTGAACTAGAAGAGTCAAAATGGGGGCAGTGGTAAGAAACTCCTTCATCTTTCAAAAGCTCGACTCACACTCTTCAAACTACACAAAGGGTATATCGTGAAAGGTTAAACAGGACAATGGGGCTACAATGGTGGAGAAATCCTCGATGAAGTACTTGTAATAACCAGCTAATTCGATGAAGCTCTGAATATCTGTAACAGATGTAGGTCTAGCCCAACAAGGAATAGCCTCAATCTTCTCCAGATCTACCATGATACCCTCCTTGGACACCACATGTCCCAGAAATGCCACAGACTCCAACCAAAACTTACACTTTGAGAATTTAGCATAAAACTGTTGATCTCTCAAAGTCTGGAGCACAACCCTCAAATGTTGCGTGTGCTTCTATCTACTTTGCAAGTACACCAATATATCATCGATTAATATAATCATAAAAAAGTCACGATAAGGCCTGAATACTCAAGTTATAAGGTCTATAAAAGTTGTAGGGGGATTAGTAAGCCTAAAAGAAATCACAGGGAACTCATAATGGCCATAACAAGTCCAAAAAGCAGTCTTAGGAATGTCGGTAGCTCTAATCCTCAACTGGTAGTGGTCGGACCTCAATCCAATCTTAGAAAACAAGGCCAAACCCTAAAGCTGGTCAAATATATCATCTATATGAGGCATGGCATATTAATTTTTCACCATCACCTTGTTCAGTTGCCTGTAATCAACACACATCCGCATAGTCTAATCTTTCTTCTTAATAAACAGGATGGGTGTACCCTATGGAGACACACTTAGGTGAATAAAACCCTTACCTAGGAGATCCTCAAGCTGCACACTGAGCTCCTTGAGCTCTCCAAGGGCTATATGGTAAGGTGGTATATAAATGGGCTTAGTGTCAATCTCCAAATCTATAGCAAAGTCAATATCTCTCTCTAGAGGTAGGCCAAGTAGGTTAGTAGGTATGACATCAATAAACTCCCATACCATAGGAACTGAATAGACAGAAGGGGCCTTCTTAGACACGTCATAGACATATTTTAAGTATGCCAAACATTCGGATGAAACTAGCCATTGGGCTCGCATAAAGAATATGATCCCAGTCTATGAGTGACTATAAACACCCTACCACAAGACCGAGGGAATGCCAGGCATGGCTAATGTAATGATCTTGGCATAACAATCCAAAATTGCATGATGAAGGGATAGTCAATCCATGCGCAAAATAACATCAAAGTCCAAGATATCAAGTAAAATAAGATATGCCCGGGTCTTATGCCTCTAAATAGTCACCACACAGGATCTACAAATGTGATCCACTACTAAAGAATCCCTTACTGGGTAGAAACATGCAATGATACCTCAAGTGACTCATAAATAATACCCAAATAGGGAGAAAAATATATAGACACATAGGAATAAGTGGAACCTGGATAGAATAAAGTTGAAATAGTCTGCTGATAAATACTGATTGTACCTATGATGACACCATCTGATGCTCGGCCTCTGGCCTCACTAGAGCAGTATAGAAATGTCTCTATCGGCCTCCCTCTCGACCATCTACCCTGCCATCTGACCTACCTCCTTAGGGACCTCCCCGAACACCTTACTAGCCATCGCTGTGGCCCTGACCATGATCTACACCTCCAGGCGAAGGTGGTATTGTTGATAATGGTCTAGCCCGATCGGGGCACTCTTTAGCCCAATGCTCCAGTGAGCCTCAATCAAAACAAACTGAAGCTGAGCGACCCGTGATAACTCATACGCAATAGGAAAGAAGCGGACCTAATCCCCTTGAGCTATACCCTATGGTGGAACTCCCCAAATGGGGCTGACTACTCTTAACTAATAGTAAGGCGGCTTGAAATGGTCTGTTGGACTGACCCTACTAATACCTATCCTGATAGAATCGTTGGCAGGGCCGGTCATAACTATCATGGCCCCTAGACTGGGACCCACTATAGCTTACCTGATGCCCGCGTCTCTTAGCGCTACCCTCTTAGGCCTGGAGATGAATGATCTCTATGGTGCAGGCATGATCTACTACATCTCGAAAAGAGAGACCTGCATAAACTAAGTTCTCGGTCCCTAACCTCATGTAGGGACTCAACTCATGCATAAAATATCATACATATTCCTCCTCAGTGGGTAAAAGCATAGAAGCATATTGGGATAGCTGGAGGAATCTACCCTCGTACTCGATGATCATCATCTGACCCTACTCCAATCGAGTAAACTGATCCCAAAGTCGGTCCCTGATGCTCCTAGAGATATACCTTATCAAGAAGGCCTTCGAGAACTGAACCCAATCAACAATAGTGATCCAGCTGGCCCAGTTTGCAAGTAATAATGCCACTACTTCCTAGATGACCCTCAGAACTGGTGAGTGATAAAGTCGGCACCTCTGGACTTCACAAGACCTAAGGAGTGGAGATGCTCTTGACAGATAGTCAAAAATTCCATGGCATCCACATCAATGGCTCTAGAAAATATCAAGGGTGAGAGCCTCTGAAAGGCCTCCAACATTTTCTACTCTTATAGTGACATGACACCCTCCAGAACTGTGGGTAGGGGGTGCGACAGCTGGTAGAGGTGGCTGATCCTCAAATACTAGTGGAGCAGTTAGATCCCGCGATATTGGTATGTTTTCCGCTGGAGCTGGGGCCTGTGTTATAACCCCGATATGTTTGAGGAGCTGGGAAATCACTGCTTGTAGTAATGGATTCATAATCGATGCGGCTGGAGGTTGTGCTGCTGGTGGTGGCCCCTCCGATTGAGGAGGGATAAGGGCGTCCTGATGCTCCTCTACATGCTTTGGAACTATCACTAGGTCGGAGGCTAGTGCTTCTCCCCTACCTATGGCACGGGTCTGGCCTCTAGGCCTGCCCATCTCAGGTGGGTCATCACCTCTGGTGGTACCGCGCGTACGAACCATCCCTGCGAAAAAGTGGAATAAATGAGATTTTAGGAAACCAATAAGACACAAAACTGCACGAAATGATATAACATAGAGAACGTTTCTAATGACATCCTGTAGCCTCCCAAAGATAAGTTACAGATGTCTTTGCACCCATCTATGAGACTCTACTAGACGTTAGCTTAGTACAAGTAAGACTAATAAACCTGGGGCTCTAATACCAACTTGTCATGACCTAATTTCTCATGTCATGATTACACCTACTATATACCACAATTAGGTAAGCTAATCTGTACACCCGAAGCGACAAGTAATGGTTTGAGGGAAGAAACTAATTAAGAATGGAAAATACCAAAATAACCATAATAAATAAGCAAAACCAAAACCAAAACCTGATATATACAACTAAATATCCCTCCTAGAACCTATAGGTCACAAGTACAAATCTACAATAAAATAAAATACGAGTACAAGTCCCAAAAGTGGACCAAAATTATATACACCAACTGGCTAGTCTCAAAAAGGAAAAAGATGGGCTATACATACTGAAAGAGATAGAAATAATCCTGAAACATCAAGTGCTCATCCTGGTCTCTGAAGCTGACTGCAACATGCTCGATCTATCCGCGATGGTAGCTAGTGCTTGGTCCTGCATCACGAAAGAAGATGCAGAGTGTAATATGAGTACCAAGACAATAAGTACCCAGTAGGCATTATAGGCTGATTGAGTTGAAAAGGTAAAAATAATATTAAAAAGAGGAATATACCTAAATAGGAGTCATCATAAGTATTTAAAGAGAAATGAGTACTATCTAATAGAATCACAACTAATTACACCCAACTGGGCCCCCATAAGCCCAGGCAAGACACTTATGCGCAAGTTAAATAAAACCCGGATCGACCCCCATAATCCCGTCGAGTATGCAGAATAACTACAACTATCAAGGCTAGGAATCAAGGACCTAGGATGCTATGAATCGAAGAACCATATCATTTCCGAATCTAAAATCTATAAGAATTTATGAACCAGGAATGCTTTAGGGGTCGAGGTTGGGACTGGTACCTAGATGCTCACCCGAATATTCAATGTGGACAAGGGTGGGACTGCATACCTGGATGCTTGTCATAATACATCAGTACGGTCAAGGCTGGGGATGGGTACCCGAATGGTTGCCATAATACATCGGTACGATCGAGACTGGGCTGGGTACCCAAAAGACTCATCATACTAGCAAGCCAGCAAAGGTCGAGGCTAGCTACCCAGATGCTCCCTAATGGAAATTCAGAACAGAGTTCAGGGATGGATACCCCGATGCTCATAGATAATTTATCTCGTGGTGCCAAATATTCTCTTTTCCAACTGGACGCTAATAGTTTCAAGAGTCACCTTTCGAATGAATCAACTGATATACCACTGAGGTGTCGAAATAGAATGATCACAAATTCTAGTATCGCTGGCGCATCTCAAAAGAAATAATCATACTGGATTATGGATGGGGTGATCCTAAGAGTACGATTATCGCCTAGCTAAGGCCAAACTCCTAGGCACTAGCTTACTTTACCATTCTATAAGGATCTAAGCCCACTGGAACAACACCGAGGTGTATAAAGAAATTTTACAACCTACACTAAGGCCAACATACTCCACCATGAAAACATCATAAAAATTTAACTCCTCTAACAATACTAATAAATAACGGAAAGGAATACATGCTTCCAATTACCCAAAAACCCAATAAAAGCCTAAAGTATGTTTTCTACCACTTAAGATATAAAAATAAGCTACCCAACCCAAATTCTGTCTATTTTAACATCCTTTCACACATTCCAGAAAAGGCGTAGCCTACCTGTAGGCTAAACACGCACGCTCCAAATCATTGTGCTGGAGCTTCTCCCTTTCGAATGGCTTCGCAATACTGCCATGCTGTCAAAAATTAAATCATGTCAACAGATTCATCCTTAGTTACTATCCTCAAAGCAACTCAAATACCATTCTTAAGTCTTTCAAATGGTTGCTCCTCTTTCTTGACTTCACCACCAAATCATCAACATAACATTCGACATTTTTGTGGAGCAACTCATCAAATATATTTTGCATAACCCTTTGATATGTGGCACCAGCATTCTTTAAATCAAAAGGCATCACATTGTAGCAATAAATACCTTTAGGCATGCAAAATGTGGTGAGTTCTTCATATTTTTGGTGCCATACGGATTTGGTTGTATCTGGATGAACCATCCATGAAAGACATTGCATCGTAGACAGTTGTAGCATCAATCATCAACTCTGGAATGAGAAGCGGAAACTCATCCCTAGTACATGCATTATTAAGATCTCTAAAATCAACACAAACTCGAATTTGGCAATTGTTCTTCCTTGCAGGAACAATACTTGAAATCCCTGTAGGTTATTTGACTTCACTAATAAAGCCTGCTTCAATGAATTTGTTAACTTTATTCTCTATCAATGGAACCAAGTCTGGCCTAAACCGTCTTTGAGCTTGCTTAACAGGGCGAGCACCATTCTTGACTGCCAATTGATGGACTGCTACTTTAGAATTCAAGCCAGGCATTTCTTTATAAGTCCAAGTGAAGACATCCCTATATTCTCTAAGTATATCCATATAATCAATTTCTTCATCAGCTTCCAAAAAGGCACTCAGGTAAGTTGGCCTCGAATCTTTATCAGTGCCAAGGTTAACTTCCCTTAAGGGAACTACTATGGTCTTCATTTCTTCTTCTAATTCTGGTGGAGCATCTCTAGCATCTTCCTCTTCTTGAGGATTATTTTCATTAACAGATATGTTATAGCACCAGGCAATATCTCCCAACTTTTCATCAATCTTCATTTGAGGTGAGATATCGTGCTCACTCAGGGTTGTCACATGATATGAGGAGCCTACACTTTCTTCATATTCCTCGCACTCCTTGGTGTAAACTACAGTGTGAGTCTTCGCCTTCAGCATTTCTTTACATAAGACAATAAGTCTCATTTGTCTCCTCATTCTAGAAGCAATTAAACTTTTGAAATCCTTTTGGATCATAGGTGAAGCACGCGTTGTCACCCTCAGGTAATATTTTTGGTGCTTGTTATTCTTTTTCTTCAATGGACCTAACCTCTCAAACACATAAGTTCTTGTGGTTGATTTCCCAAGTCGATCAAAGATGGAAGGCCTTTGGTTTGAAGCGACAGACTCATTTTCTATAGTGATATAGTTATTGCTTGCTTTTCTTATGGAGATGTGAACCGGTGGCGATTGGCTATAACCTAAGCCTTCACGTGCTTTCTTGGTTGTATCTTTCGATGGGAGTTTACCTAACCTTGACATCTTATTAGGGTTATATCCGGCCTTTATGAATAACTTGTAAGCATTTGGGTCAAAGCCTTCTCGTGTACGTCTTATAGGAAGTACCACATCTTGTGATGGATTTTGGGCAATTAACTTCCCTGGTAGCTTCAAATATAAGTTTATTGCATCAATCTATTTGATAGGAAGGGTTAGTCATTTAGGTACATTACCTTGGGTACAATATGATTGACCTTCTACTTTCTTTACCTTTAGAACATAGCGGAGTATAGAAGCCGACTTCTTTTTCGAGGACATGCTCTTTCTTTCATTCAGAATGGAACAAGGCTCCTTAATATCACCTTGACTTTCCCAACAGTCACATCAACTCTTTTACCTGTAAGCTTATTACACTTGGTTGATTTGATGTCGTCGAGTTTTGCCTCCTTCATGACGTAACTCTTTAGATAGAATTTTACATTGGCAAAGTGTGATTCGACTTCAGTGAAAGGATTATCATCATCAACTATTTTCCTTTCATTTCCATCATCAAGGTATTTCAAGCATTGATAGTAAGAAAAAGAGATAATTTTGTTCTCATGTATCCAAGGCCTGCCAAGAAATATGTTATATGAAGTCTTTGCATCGATCACATACATTCATACGCTTGATCACAAATCTTCCATGTGGATTTCTAACTTGATTGAGCCTATGGACCTCTTACCTCTCTGATTGAATCCTTGTATCAGCAAATGACCTTCATTAAGTTCTTCGGTTGTGATAACAAGTTCCTTCAAAGTGTGGATGGACAGAATGTTAACTCTAGATCCTTCATCTATCAGGATTTTGTTTATCTTCTTCTCTAGCACATGACCCACCATATACAAAGGATGATTATGTAGTGTTTCACCAAATAAAAGATCGTCATCTCTAAATGTGATTTTTGTATCACATGCATGTACTTCTCGAGAAGAAGGTTCAACAGGATTTTTAGAAGGTGAAGGAGATACCTTTGATAAGATTTCATATGTTGCTTTTTCTTTGATAGAAGAATACGCCTTTGGTGAGGTTTCACTCACTGTCTCTTCTTTATCGATATTGAAACATGACGCCTTGATTCCATCTTAAGTATCCTTTGCATAGAACCAACTTGGTAAGAATTCCTCTAGAATCACAGAACGTCGAGGTTTCTGGTGGTGATGCACTTCAACCTTTGCCCTCTTCAGATGCTTGATTGGTTTATTCTTTTTCAGTATCCTCACCATCTTTCTTTTGATTGGTTGTTCGAACGATTCTTTTTGTAAACTTTTCTTGTTGCGTCTTCGCCTAGTCACAAGAATCCAACCTTCTTCATCATCTACATCAACTTGGGATTTGTCTTGCTCCAATGACTCTTCTTCATACTTTTCAGAGATATATATTTGGACTGGATCAAGTGAGCCGAATATGATAGAGATTTGGTTAGAACTGCTTTCTCATCATCAAAGACAATCGTCTTTTCGTTAGCCAATCACATAACTTCATCCTTGAAGACAAAGCATTTTTTTAAGAGGGTGACTTACAAGTCTATGATACTTGCAATAATTTGGTTCATTAGTTTTTCCAGCTTCATTAGGTCGCTTCATCTATGGCAACTCAATGAGTTTTAGTTCGAGCAACTCATCAAAAATTTCAGAGACGTCAGAATCTAGGAATGGGTATTCCTTTTCTTGCATATCCCTCAAGGTTGACTTTCAATTTGGATGCTCTTGAAAAGTCGTCTTCACACTTTGCCTTTTTCTTTCCTTTGTGGTAAACTTCACATGCGACACATTAATATTCATGGATTCTTTATCTTTCTTGAGCATAAATTTTGTCCACTTTTAGGTTCATGTTTGACCTTTCCTTTATGAGGATCATGAACAAACATCACATCTTTTCCTCCAGAAGACATACTCAACTCCATATCGTGAGCACGAGTAGCTAGATCTTCGAAAGACTTCAACTTTATTCTCTATAAGATGTACAAAATCTCCTAGTGCATTCCTTGGATACACATTTCGTTGGCAGAAGCTTCACTGAGTCTACCTTTGCAATTTAGGCTTGCATTTCTCCACCGATTTAAGAAGTCTATGACTGGTTCATCCTTTCTTTGATGAGTATTTGTGAGTTCTACCATGCTCACAGTGCGCCTTGTGCTTAGAAGCAATTGAGAAACTCATGCTCTAGTTGCTCCCAACTATTAATAGAATTGGGCTCGAGATCAGTGTACCAATCAAAGGCATTTTCTTTTAGAGAGAAGAAGAACTATTTCACAAGATAGTCTCCATAGGTCCCAGTATTATTGCATGTCTCCACAAAGCATGCAATATGTTGCTTTGGGTTTCCTTTTCCCTCAAACTGCTGAAATTCGGGAGGTTGATAACCGACAGACATTTTAAAGCTATCAATTCTTGCAGTGTACAACTTGGCATACATATGGGAAGACTTAGTGGAGACATCATATTTATCTTTGATAGTCTATTCGATGAACTCCTTCAATCGATTGAGTGAGATCATCACTTCAGAAGAGACTGGCATATCCTTGACAAGCGGTGCCTACTTTCTAAGATCTTCAATCTCTTGAACTTCTATACCTTTTCCAGGTGTATGACTGGCATCTCTATCTAAGAGACCCTCCATCCTATCCATCAACTTATCAATTCGAGAATCTTAATGGTATACATGATTCATCAATCCGTCAACTAACTTTGTTAGGTTTGCAAGTTATTCCTCTATGGATGAAGCGTCAATTACCATTGCTTGCATGATCATTCGGGTTGTAGGAGAATATCATGGATTATCGCATAAGTTGATCTTCAATGGAATCACATTACGCAGTGCATGTGAAGAGGATATACTAGTTGCATCATGATTCCCATCTGTGGTAGAGTCTTTTAAGCTAGAGCGCTCGAGTAGAGCTAAAGTCTTCTTGAACTTTTCAGCAACACTGCTTCCTCCTTCTGAAGCATTACTGGAAGACTTTGATCCTTTTAGAGTTGAGGACCCAAAAACAGAAGTTGATGTGGGCGACACTTGACATGTTTGTTGTCCCAACATAGTGTCCTTTCTCCTCGTGACAGCTCCAAAGCTTCCGAAGGTAACACCAAAGATTCCTTATACATCAGCAAAGAACTTGGAGTCAACAATCTTGGAGGGAGTTGATTATGAGTTGATCTTCTTAGAAGTCATTTTAATATTCTCTAATGCTTGAAAAGTTGAGATGAGAGGTAGAGATTGTCCTACTGGGCGTGCCAGAATTTATAGACAATAAAATTTGCATCGAGAAAATAATAATCAAGAATGAAAAATATCTCAACAATCGTAGTATTTGATTTTTGAATATGAGTTTTACAATCTTTATGTATCCTCTGATTCGTCTTTTCGAATATAAATTCAAGGACTCTTGAGCTTGATCTTGAATTTGGTTGAACTTAATGGATTTAATCTTGACTTGTTACTTCTATTCAAGGGCTTTTGGGAGTGATCTTGAATTTTGTGGTCATGATCTTGATTTGTTGATTTGATGATCTGGAACTTCACTTGTTCTCGAACCTGACGATCTTGATCTTCACTTGTTCTTAAACTTGATCTTCACTTGTACTTAAATTCAAGGGCTTTTGGGCTTGTTCTTGAATCTGGTGGTCTTGATCTTGAGTTGTTTTTGAACTTGATGAACTTGATCTTGAATTTTTGAACTTATAGCTTGTAGTGAAATCTGGGGCGTTTGATCCACTAGCTCTCTCTGCCTTCTTGTTAGAATTCTGGTGTCTTTTTTGAGTTATGAGGACCCCTATTTATAGTTGTGGAATAGAGGAGTTGTGATAAGAACAGGCTTCCCTTCGGCCAATCAGATTTGAGTGACATGGCGGAGTAGCAGGCTTTCTTAGGCCCATCAGGTTTAAGTGACATGGCAATATTTGATTGGTCGGAATACATAGCTTGTACATGTGGCACATTTTTATTGGCCTTTGATTTGACTAGGCATGCCACGCCATTTTAACAAATGTCATGATTCTATTGGCTTCTTCGTTTGACTTGGCATGCCACATGGCACCAAACTGGCCTCTAGGATGAGATGACATTGGGCTTAGCAAAGTGGGCTCATCATTTGTAGCCCAAATCAATGGACTATACCAATGGATAGGGCTGTACAGGGCAAACCGATAAATCGTACCAAACCAACAAATCGAACCAAATCGGAAAAAAACCCGACTAGTGATTTGGTTTGACTTGGTTTGGTGTTTGGAAAAAAAATCCGACCATTATAGGGTTGATTTGGTTTTAACTAAAAAAAGTCAAACTGAACTCAAACCGACCCGATTATAGATATACTACTTTTAAATTATGTTATACATAAAAATATTTATTAAAATAGAATTTACAAATATATTTTTAAAATTTTTCATAATTTTTATTTTCTTTCTTACATTTAGATTTGGACTTGAGAAGCCCATCTAAATAATATACAAAAAAAGTCCATCTTATAAAGTTATATTATAAAGTTAAAACTTCAAACAGTGTTCTGCCTCTATCTTATATGTTGATATTTTGTACTATAACTCTTTTTAAGAAGCACTGCTCTGTGCTTTTTATTAGATACTATGAAAAATTTAAGAAACTCAAAAAAACCCGAAAACCCCAAAAAAATCCGGAAAAACCCGAGAAAATTGATATAAAAAACCTGACTTTTATTGGTTTGGTTTGGTTTATAGATTTAATAACCCGACAAAAATGGTTTGGTTTGATTTGTAAAAAATCTGAACCAACCCGGTCCATGTACACCCCTACCAATGGAGCTGAGACTTTAATTAGATCCTTATTTATTGGATTAAATAATTAGTCAAATTATATTAATCCATAATGTTTATTGAACAAATATATTCATGAATTTAATTTAGCAGAATCATTTTATAACTTTATTTTTAATAAATTTTAACTAATTAGAGATACTTCTTCAGACTATATCTTGACACTACCATCGGTGTTTAATCTATTCTTTCCTGCACCACGAGGGAAACCAAGTAATTAATTTGGCTTGTTTGGAATAAGAAACTTGAGTTGAAACAAATTTAACAATTTCCTTAACATAATTGGTAATTATTGCATATAATTAAAGTTGATAAATAAACACTTCTTTTCAATTGTATTTCTATTACACTCTTTTCGTACGTACCACATAATGAAACTTGTAAGTGTGATTCTATATAGGAGATACGAGACAATGTCTATAGTATCATCAAGCCATGCAAATAACATTAATTTCACTCTATGAAATAAAGTTGTTCCATTTTGCCCCTTTAGTCAAAATAGGTTTAGGTTTCAGAATACTTCTCCCAAAGTTTGATGCATTATACTTGGCAAGACAATTTGATAGAGTGTGATCATGAAAGTATTTGGTTTACATCACGTTAATGATCAAAAATCTAAAAGGCCATTAGAGTCCGCTTTCAGTTTGAAATCATATTTTGCGAACATTTTTTGGTAACAACTGTGAACGTATTATTATCAGTAATCAATAACATGTCGTAACTTAAAGTACCTAACCACATGACCACCTCCCAAGAAGGTTGCCACGAGGATTAGGTCTCAGCTAAAGAAAAAAAATTGAACCTGTTAATTCTGCAATCTATACAATACAGATTTTCAGACAATTTTCACTATCTAAATAATTCCCCAATTAACAAAGATATTACTATTTACTCGAGAGGAAATAAGAGCAACACCTAAATACTTATCCAAACCATTAATTTGAGAGACACATACGCAATAACTAATTAGGGTAAGAGCATAATTTATGTACATAAGTAATTTAGATTTGGAGAAGTTAATAAATTGTATTGACGTTGTGTACAACATGCACTATCTCTTATCTAGAGTTCTCATGATTATCATGTTTGATCATCTTTCCATGCATAACAAAAATAATAATTTTAAGTCAAGTATGAATTACTTACATAAATAAGAAAGAGTTGCTCAAATGATAATCATTCTTCATTTTTAACATTAAGATTGTGAGTTCGAGTTACCAAGGGAGCAAAAATGTTAAAGTTCCTGGAGGAGGGGTAAAAAAAGCAGTTGGTAAAAAAAGAATTACCTTACGTAAAATTCTCTACTTGAGGAGAAGTATGTATATGAAACAAAAATCTGATTTTTTCCAAATTTTAAGTGAGAAATTCTTTATAAAAATTTCCCATTGCTTGGAAACCTCAAAAGCCTCTGAGTGAAATGACAAATCGACCCCTAACACCTACTTTTATTCCTATTTTAGCTGAAACATTAAATAAATAATTGTTTTTGAAAAAAAACAATATTACAGGTGAGTCGCGCACTGAGTCAACTCGCCGCGATGCTCGACCACCAACGAAACAGCAAAACCGATCGTTTCCTCCTCGATTACAACGCCTATTAACTCCAAATCGCCGGTGAGTTTCTATCTAATTTGTTCCCCTTTCTCTCCCGGGACTTCTGCAACAGCTGTACGCATACGCTTCCCCGTCGTATCCGATCCCTCGGACGTGGTACTCTCTCTATTTCTATCTTTTAATTTACTTTCTGCATTAATATTTATGGAATTTGCACTTGTTTACTGATAAACACAATGTGCATTCATTTCCCAGCTTTTGGGTTTATCATAATTTTTCTGTTTTTTTTTTACGGCTGTATCCAGCCAACTTGGGCTTGTTACCACCCATAAGCTTGAGTAGATAAGCTTACGCTGAATGCTGTAGTTAGGATTAAACACACTCCTAGTCCAGGACTAGATTTAATTTAGAGCATGTTTGGATCGATTTATTTTAGGCGCATTTAAACCAAAATAGGTTTGGGTGAAATAATAAAATGCTTTTAAGTACTTAAGGTGTGACCTAGTTGTCAATGAAGTGGTTAAGCACCATAAGGTCTTAGGTTCAATTTCCAACAGAGACACCAGGTGACTTCTTTCATATGCTCTAGCCTCGACAAACAGAGTTATCTAGTACCTGAGGTGACGGGTATCCCAGATGCCACGATTATCAAAAAAAAACTATGACTTTTGACTTATAAGCCTAGCTGTCCTAATAAGTATCTTTGTAGCCCTAGAGTTTTTTAGTCAATGGGTGAAGTGGTTCAATATCTTTATAAATTCATCTCAATGTCTTTATATACCAATGTGAGACATGATGATATAGTATACTACACTTCTTTCTTGTAAGGGACATATATTATAATGCTTTCTTGCATGTGTATCCCTCTTTCAATTATGGAACATTAATCTTTATATACTAATGTTCACTATGATCTATATGTAAAAGTCAAAAAAAAGGGGGCAAAAGTTGCTGTGAATGTAAAAGTCAAAAAAAGGGGGCAAGGTTGGCAGCAACTTTGTTTGACAAAGTTGGCAGCAATTTTGTTTGACAAGGTAAGAAAACGCGTATACGCGTTTTCTTTCTCCTATAAATAGAGGGCCTCTTGCCCTCATTTAAATCATCCCAAAAGAGAGAGTAAGAATACAAAGAGAGTTATACACCAAGATAAATATTGTAGTCTTGAGTGTCCTCTTTAGTAGTTGTTCCTTTTACAAGAGAGAAGTGTTAATTGTTGTTTTCTCCTTGTATTTGAGAGCTGTGTACTCCATATTAAAATAGTGAGATCCTTCTATCCCTTGGTTTTTCCCTTCTATCATTTAGAGGGGTTTCCACGTAAAATTCTCGTGTCCAATTTATTTTCATTATTTTCATCATATCAAACTTTAGTTGTGGTGCTTCCTCCCCCCAACAGTGGTATCAGAGCCCTCGGTTATTCTGTCTATTTTATGCGAAGGTACTATCTGTGAATAGTAACTTTTCGTGAATAGTAAAATTCAGTGAATAGTACTATTCACGTGAATAGTAAATTTCGGTGACGGTACAGTTTGTCACGATTGTTCGCAAAAATATTCAGAAACGATCTAGAAGGGTGTGAAGCAAATAACAATGTCGAGTACAACAAAGTTTGATGTTGAGAAATTCAATGGGACTAATTTCTCATTGTGGAAAATGAAAATAAAAGCAATACTGAGAAAAGACAATTGCTTAGCTGCAATTGAAGGCAGGCCCACAGACTTTGTTGATGACAGCAAGTGGAACGATATAGACAGCAACGCAGTTGCTGATCTACACTTGGCACTAGCTGATCAAGTGTTGTCTAGTGTGGCGGAAAAGCGGACGGCGAAGGAAATATGGGATACCCTTACAGGGTTGTATGAGGCCAAGTCTTTGCATAATAAAATCTTCTTAAAAAGAAGATTGTATACTCTTCGAATAGCAGAGTCCATGTCAGTTACTGAACACATCAGTACTTTGAATACTCTATTTTCGCAACTTACAACAATGGATTGCAAAATAGAGGGTACTGAACGTGCGGAGCTTCTACTTCAAAGTCTGCCTGACTCGTATGATCAACTCATCATCAATCTGACGAACAATACAGACAGTCTAGTTTTCGATGAAATTGCAGCCGCTGTCTTGGAAGAAGAAAATAGGCGCAAAAATAAGGAAGACAGACAAGCAAGTTCGCAGCAAGCTGAAGCTTTGATGATGGTGAGAGGAAGACCAACGGAACGTGGCCCCAGTGGGAGTCACAATCATGACAGATCTCAATCAAGAAGTAAGAAGAATATCAAGTGCTACAACTGTGGGAGTCACAATCATGGCAGATCTCAATCAAGAAGTAAGAAGAATATCAAGTGCTACAACTGTGGCAAAAAAGGGCACTTCAAGAAAGATTGTCGGTTCAAGAAGAAGAGTGAAAACCCTGAGCCATCAAATGCTCAAGGGAATGTTGCATGTACCTCGGATGATGACGATATTTTATGTAGTGAGGCAATATCAAATAATAAAGGCAGAAAACGTTTCGCTGATGTCTGGATCATGGACACAGGAGCAACATGGCACATGACTTCCATGAGAGAATGGTTTCATCAATATAATCCTATCTCAGGAGGGTCTGTGTTCATGGGAAACGATCATGCTTTGGATGTTATTGGTATTGGGTCCATCAAAATAAAGATGTATGATGGCACGGTTCGCACCATCCAGGAGGTACGACATGTAAAAGACTTGAAGAAGAATCTATTGTCTTTAGGACAACTAGATGATAATGGATGTTCATATAAGACTCATGGTGGAGTCATGAGAATATCCAAAGGAGCGTTTGTAGTGATGAAAGCGGAAAAACTTGTGGCAAACTTATATGTGCTTAAAGGTGAAACACACCGAGAAGGAGAAGCATCAACCGCGTCAGCAAGTTCATTTGAAGAATCAACGATGATGTGACATCGTAAACTTGGTCATATGTTGGAACGAGGTTTGAAGATTCTTGCCGAGCAAAAACTTCTTACAGGGTTCAAAAAGGTTTCACTACCCTTTTGTGAGCATTGTGTTACCAGTAAGCAAAATAAACTGAAGTTTAGCAGTTTCTCTGCTAAAAGCAAGGAAATACTAGATCTGGTTCACTCTGATGTCTGGCAAGCACCGGTGGAGTCTCTAGGAGGAGCGAAATATTTTGTGTCATTTATCGACAATTACTTCAGGAGAAGTTGGGTGTATCCAATCAAGAGGAAGACAGATGTTTTTTCAGTTTTCAAAGAATTCAAAGCGCGGGTGGAACTTGAATCCGAGAAAAAGATCAAGTGTTTGAGGACAGATAATGGGGGAGAATACACTGGTGATGAATTTAATAACTTCTGTAAACAAGAAGGTATTAAACGACAGTTCACGATGGCATATACTCCACAACAAAATGGAGTAGCAGAGCGGATGAACAGAACCTTGTTGGAACGGACAAGAGCTATGTTGGCAACTGCAGGGTTGGAAAAACCATTCTGGGCAGAAGCAGTCAAAACCGCTTGTTATGTGATCAATCGGTCACCATCAACCGCAATTGATCTGAAAACACCAATGGAGATGTGGACAGGAAAACCAGCTGATTATTCTCGCTTACATATATTCGGAAGTCCTGCTTATGTTATGTACAACACCCAAGAAAAATCGAAGTTGGATCCAAAATCCAGAGAATGCATTTTCTTAGGGTATGCTGATGGAGTCAAGGGGTATCACTTGTGGGATCCCACAGCCCGCAAGGTGGTAATCAGCAGGGATGTTGTATTTGTTGAAAACAAGATACAAGCAAAAGAAGGTAGCACTTCAAAAGAAAAATCAGAGACTACTACAGTTGAAGTTGAAGAAATAGAAGAAGTTCCAGTTTCTTCTGAAGCAGCACCAGAGCACGAAGAACAAGAGCAAGCTGAGATCGAAACTCCATAAGTTCGACGGTCAACTAGGGAGAGAAGAGAACCAGCTTGGCACTCAGATTATTCTATGGAGAGTAATATTGCATACTGTCTATTAACAGAAGATGGAGAGCCTTCAACCTTTCAAGAAGTTATGAAAGGCCAAGAATCATCTCTGTGGGTGACAGCAATGCAAGAAGAAATTGAAGCTCTTCATAAAAATAAAACATGAGATCTTGTTCAATTACCACAAGGAAGAAAGGCCATTGGAAACAAATGGGTCTACAAGATCAAACGCAATGGTAATGATCAAGTGGAGAAGTATCGTGCAAGATTGGTGGTGAAAGGATTCGCTCAGAAAGAAGGCATAGACTTCAATGAGATATTTTCTCCGGTGGTTCGACTCACAACAATTCGAGTGGTCCTGGCGATGTGTGCTACATTTGACTTGTACTTGGAGCAGTTAGATGTCAAAACTGTATTTCTTCATGGAGAACTTGAAGAAGAAATTTATATGCTTCAACCAGAAGGTTTTGAAGAACAGGGAAAAGAGAACTTGGTTTGCAGGTTGAACAAATCTCTATACGGTCTCAAACAGGCGCCGAGATGTTGGTATAAGAGATTTGATTCCTTCATTATAAGCCTTGGATACAACAGACATAGTTCAGATCCTTGTGTTTATTACAAGAGATTTGGTGATGAAGATTTTGTTTATTTTGCTGTTGTATGTTGA
Source organism: Solanum dulcamara (assembly GCF_947179165.1). NCBI lineage: Eukaryota > Viridiplantae > Streptophyta > Magnoliopsida > Solanales > Solanaceae > Solanum > Solanum dulcamara. Next base: position 34,003,237 of record NC_077247.1, on the reverse strand, counting down.
CGACATGTTGATAGCAGGCCCCAACAAAGATCGTCTCACAAATTTAAAGGCACAGTTGGCTAGGGAGTTTGAAATGAAGGACTTGGGACCAGCAAACAAGATTCTAGGGATGCAAATTCACCGAGATAGAAATAATAGAAAGATTTGGCTTTCTCAAAAGAACTACTTGAAGAAAATCTTGAGACGCTTCAAGATGCAAGACTGTAAGTCAATTTCTACCCCACTTCCTATTAATTTCAAGTTATCCTCAAGTATGTGTCCTAGCAATAAAGCAGAGAGGATGGAGATGTCTCGAGTACCGTATGCATCAGCAGTGGGAAGTTTAATGTTTGCTATGGTATGTACAAGACCTGACATTGCACAAGCAGTGGGAGTGGTTAGTCTATACATGGCTAATCCTGGTAGAGAGCATTGGAATACTGTTAAGAGGATCCTGAGATACATCAAGGGTACCTCAGATGTTACAATGTGCTATAGAGGATCTGACTTTACTGTTAAAGGTTATGTTGATTCAGATTATGCAGGTGATCTTGATAAAAGCAAGTCCACCACAGGTTATGTGTTTACTCTTGATGGAGGAGCTGTAAGCTGGGTTTCAAAACTGCAGTCTATCGTGGCTACATCTACGACGGAAGCAGAATATGTAGCAGCTACACAAGCTAGCAAAGAGGCAATATGGATGCAAATGTTATTGGAGGAGCTCGGGCACAAACAAGAGAAGATTGCTCTATTTTGTGACAGTCAGAGCGCTTTGCATCTTGCAAAGAATCCGGCATTTCATTCAAGGACAAAGCACATACGAGTTCAGTATCACTTTGTCCGTGAGAAGGTGGAAGAAGGCAGTGTGGATATTCAGAAAATTCACATTAATGACAACCTAGCAAATATGTTTACGAAGCCGATCAACAGTGACAAGTTCATATGGTGTCGATCTTCTATTGGCCTAGCAGAAACGTAACATCGCAGTAATTGGGTAGAAAGGATGGTGTGAAGACTTAATTGATTCTCAATTAAATCTTCAAGTGGGAGAATGTAAAAGTCAAAAAAAAGGGGGCAAAAGTTGCTGTGAATGTAAAAGTCAAAAAAAGGGGGCAAGGTTGGCAGCAACTTTGTTTGACAAAGTTGGCAGCAATTTTGTTTGACACGGTAAGAAAACGCGTATACGAGTTTTCTTTCTCCTATAAATAGAGGGCCTCTTGCCCTCATTTAAATCATCCCAAAAGAGAGAGTAAGAATACAAAGAGAGTTATACACCAAGATAAATATTGTAGTCTTGAGTGTCCTCTTTAGTAGTGTTTCCTTTTACAAGAGGGAAGTGTTAATTGTTGTTTTCTCCTTGTATTTGAGAGCTGTGTACTCCATATTAAAATAGTGAGATCCTTCTACCCCGTGGTTTTTCCCTTCTATCATTTAGAGGGGTTTCCACGTAAAATTCTCGTGTCCAATTTATTTTCATTATTTTCATCATATCAAACTTTAGTTGTGGTGCTTCCTCCCCCCAACACTATATGGAAGAACGTGAACATATAATTGAAGAACTTAACCCAACATGTGGAGTAACCTGAGACTTTTTACATACCAATTTGGAAGTCCATGTGGGAAATTATATGACTCAGAATGTTGGTTCAGCATAGTAATACGTATAATTTGTCGGTGAGTTGTGAAAGCTAGAAGTTTCATGGGTGGATAATGATGTGGCGTAGCAAATTGATTTTTATCTACATTCTTATGTTGTGGATTATGATAAAGAAGCAACTATAGATTCAGCGAGTTCTCTGATCAGAGTTTGTTGTTATGACTGCAGAAGCTGTTGGTGATGCAGAACGATTGAAGCAGCTAGAGAATTTCACAGTTTGGACTCCAGAACTTCCTGATTCTAATGGCTGTAACGCAAATCTTGACAATTGTTACAACAATTCACTTAGGAGTTGGCAAGCTTGTGCTGACTTAAAATGGTACTGCAGATACAAACTCATTGGGTAGTTGGAAAGATGGTGCAGATGTGCTAGGGCCTTTTGATGAGGCATTGGCGCCGAGGAACAAATCAGATAGTTGTGTAGGTGGTGCAGATTGCTCACTTGGGAGTTGGGATGATTGTGCCGGCTTAAATGATACTGCAGATACAAACTCATTGGGTAGTTGGAAAGACGGTGCAGATGTGCAAAAGCCTTTTGATGAGGCATTGGCGCCCAGGAAGAAATCAGATAATTATGTAGGGGGTGCAGATTGCTCGCTTGGGAGTTCGAAAGATTATGCCGACTTAAATGATACTGCTGATACAAGCTCATTGGGTAGTTGGAAAGAAAGTGCAGATGTGCAAGAGCCTTTTGATGAGGCATTGGCGCCCAGGAACAAACCAGATAGTTATGTAGGTGGTGCAGATTGCTCACTTGGGAGTTGGAAAGGTTATCCCGACTTAAATGATACTGCAGATACAAACTCATTGGGTAGTTGGATAGACGGTGCAGATGTGCAAGAGACTTTTGATGAGGCATTGGCGCCCAGGAAGAAATCAGATAATTATGTAGGTGGTGCACATCGCTCATCAAGACCTGTTGAAGAGGCATCGATAAGTAAAACTTTCCAATCATCCCGACCTGCAGCAATATGGAGGATGAAAATGCCATGGGCAGATATGTCTCAGGAGGATGAGCTTGATGCTGAAGAGATTAGTGAGTCAAGTAGCCAGTTAGGTAATGGGAATGGTGTGAACAACGAGGGAACTTCTGTACAGCAGATTAACCCAAAAATGGAGTTGTCAAGGGAGCATAAAAAGCACATTCGGTTTTTTAATGTAAAGAGAAAAAAAGATTTCATTTGTTTGGAGAGGGTTAATGGCGAGATTGTGAATATACTCGATGGCTTGGAGCTACATACTGGTGTCTTCAGTGTGGCTGAACAAAATAGGATAGTTAAATTTGTGGAGAAACTGGAGGAGATGGGGAGGATTGGACAATTAAAAGGTTAGTATTTCCTGATTAATTATGCAAATCATTTTTCTTTTTGCTTCATCAAAAAAAATCATTATTCTTTTTGTTCTTTCAGATAAATGTTACTGTCGTATTCATGAACTTTTTGATGAACCAGGAAAACCTTGCTCATGCTTCTTTCAACTTGAGGTAGATATGAATATGACGTAGTCGTTTTTCTTGTCAAACCTTAGAAAGTGTTCCTGATTGAAAAGATACCAGATAAGGTAATCCAGAATGTCGTTGAGCATGAGATATGGGAATCGAAGTCAATAAAATTTGAGGCATAAATTTTAGTTAGACTTCAACTGTGTGGTCACTTTGTGAATGATCGTGAATTTGCATAAATGATTTATGCTATGTCTCAAGTTTCAGTTCTGAGTGTTAATCCACTTGTGGTGGTTTATCATTATGATTTAAGTATTTTTTCCCTCTTCAATTAGTTTGATGAGGTTTTTCTTTTTCCTTGATGGTTGTGGAAAGTAAATTTTCTTTCTACTGCCTCCTTATGTTTCCATACCCATCTGTACTTCATTTATTAACCTTATGCACTAGCATGCTCTAACCTGCCTGTTTTGATTCTTTTAGAGAAAACGTATACAGCGCCACAGAAATGAATGAGGGGCAAGGGATGTGTGACAATCCAATTTGGTTGTTGTTACAACTATGCAACAGTAAGTCTTTGACATTCTTGAAATTATCCTAATCTCTTTCTTCCCAGCCCCAAGTGGGAGGAGGAGATGGAAGAGAAAAAAGGATAGGCTCAGAATCATAGGCTATATGCTTTAGATTTTAGACCATCTCTGGAGAAAACCTTTTTCCCTCTATTTCTGACCTTATCAAATAAGGCTGTGACAGATGAGTGAATCACTTATTATAAAGGGAATGTAGATATGTGACGACAATTGATTTTTTTTTTACGGCAGGATAAAAAAGGCAACCCCCCAGGGATTCTCAGAAGTGAAACTGTTGACCCATTGCCTGATCTTCTTATGAACATGATAAGAAGGCTTGTAAGATGGCATGTCTTGCCTCCTGATTGTGTTCCAGACAGCTGTATTGTCAATATTTATGAAGAGGGAGATTGCATACCACCTCATATCGACAGTCATGTTTTTTTTTGTCCATTTTGTACCATTTCTTTCCTCAGCGAGTGCAATATAGTGTTTGGATCAAACTTGAAAGCCATAGGTCCAGGTGACTTTGCCGGTGCAATTGCAATTCCCTTGCCAATGGGGTAAGTCTTCCGAGTTTAACCTTTGGCTTTGCAAGATTTTGAAGACTATTAATTGTGATAACCTTCCTCCAGGTCTGTACTTGTCTTGAATGGGAATGGAGCTGATGTGGCTAAACACTGTGTGCCAGCTGTTCCTACTAAAAGGTATATACTGAAAGTGTGGAACTTTAATTTCTAATCCTTGGTTAATCTTCTGTCAACTATTTTCTTAAAGTCGCCAACATCTCATTAACCTTTTACAATGCACGGAATATCAATTACATTTAGGAGAATGGATGAATCTAGAAGACCAATTGGATGTGCTCCTGAGCAGGATTAACTAGGTCTTCAGCCTTTATTCCATGAAGCTGATAGATATGAGAAATCAAGCACCTCTAAACCATGGCATTCTACAAGAAAACAGTTAGAAAGAAGAGAAGAGAATAAGGAAATAGTAAAGATATCTATTGAGAGGAATTCAAAGCCCCATTACATGGATCGAAATCGACAAGGACCTGTAAATAGGAGAAGAGTCAGGGTTTATACAGATAATTAGACGCATGTCGTGACTATGCAGGTTTGTCCATCATCTTCTGCAGTTATGGAAGCTGTTGGTATTAGTGTGTTCTCATTTTTTCCTCGAGTTTCTGCTGCCTATTTTCCACCTAGAAAGAAGCTGCTAGAAACCATGTGTTGAGTTTGAATGGATGTCAGATTAAGTTGTGGGTTGCAAAGACTGATTTTTTAAATCTGGAGATGGATGGATGGATGGATCTGATTAAGGCTTGATGTGTTTCTGTGTTAATCTGCAGCTCGGAGAAACATTGCAACTTGTGTGAGAAAAGGTCAATCTTTATTACTTGATTGTGTATTGGTGAGGCATTTCAATTCATATGATGTAATTCTATTAGCAGGAATGAGAGTTATACGCCTATACCAAAGAGAAGGATTCTTAGTGAAATGCACAAATGATAACTTTGAGTTAATATTTCAGTTCTTTGAGATGTCTACTTTTGAGACGGTTTTTCGAATATATCCTGTACCCTCCCTAGATCCCCATTTTATGGAATTCCAGTGGATATGTTGTTTGAATGATGGAAAATCTTGGTGAAGAGACGAAACACATTACTGCTTTTAAAATGAATCACCGCAAAAGCTGGAAGACTAATTGGAATAATTTGTTAAAAATAGAGACTTTGATTTTCTTCAAGTTGTTAGTCATTATAATTATATCTCCCTTTCCTAAAATGAAACGTATTTCAATTTTCAGGTAACATTCCTTGTCATATGCTGATACATTAATGAAGTACCGAATCTTCCTATTGAATTACTCAATAATATTCAAATTTAGTTGCATTTAAGACACTTTGCGCAAAGCATTTTTTTTTTCTTTCTCTAACACTGTAATTTTGTTGAAGCAGTTTCTGGAAGATACGACAAACATGGAATTTGAGAAAGATATTCTGGAAAGATGAATTATTTGACTTGACAACAAATTCTCAATGGTCCAAATGAAATATGAACCAAAACTTACAGAATCAATGAGAACACCTCAGCTCTTGGTGTCTTCACAGAAAGTACAAGAGCAAAAACAAAGAAGTTTTCATTCGCAAGCAGTGCTTTCCTTTAGGATTCAGGCAATCCTTTCTGCAAATTCCTCCTCAACTCCTACAAATTCATCGTCACTATTGTACACAAACTTGGCAGAAAACTTTTGTCCTCCTCCATTAACATTCATATTGTCAATTGCTTCACATAGTTCATCAACTGATGATTCTGACTTGTCACAAAAATCCAGCAGTAGAGATCTTGTAACACTCATCTCAGATTCAACACTCTCTTGCTTCTTCTTCCCCTCATACACAGGCTTGTCTTCCATCAGCAATTCATTGGTAGATAGATCCATAAGAGGTGTATTTGCAGGAGTTGGGACCCCAACATGAAAGAAATTAGTCCTTTCCCCGAATAAAGACGTGATTTCAACTTCTTCTTCTTCTTGAACCATTTTCAATAAATTCTTCACTTGACCTCTCAACAATGCTTCCCCAGAGCCTGGAGTAGTACAACATTTTCTTCCTTCACAACTCGGGGTTTTCAAAATCCCAGTAGCTAGGCCAACAATAGGTGACCCATTTGTGATATCAAAAAGAGCTGATTTCTTAGTCATTTCCTTCTTTTCAGATTCTTTAATTGTTGATGATGGAGTCTCCATTGTTGATTGATTATTGTGGAAAGTTAACTATATTTTTCTATTTTTATAAGAGAAAAGGGGCAAAATATAGGACCGTTACACCAATGCTACAAAACTAGCCGTTGGGACAGGAAGTGGGAATTTCGGTCAGCGTCTACAAGCTCTTTAGGTCCAAGTTGTTATGTGGGCTAATTTACAAAATGGGCTTGTTATGTAACCGTACAAACCCAATAAAATTGTCGTAATTATGATGTACCCAATTATGCATATAGGTTGTTTCTATATATAGTAACAAGTCATCTGAGCTGAATTCTACGTACGTCTAAGATTTCTCTCAGAAAAACTCTCATATACTAGAAAATAGGTCTATGGCAACAATTGCCATAGTTGATCTGTTGCCACGGTCGCATAAGTTTATTCGACCTATTAAGACACTTTATTATCTAAACAGTTGCTGTTTGTTGCTATAGGGTCTCCTATTAGGACGGTTTTGTGTTTCGTCGCAGTAAAGTGACCTATTGGGACGGTTTGAAGTTTTAAAAAAATACACTACTGGGACGGTTTTTCCCTCCTTAATTACCAATAATCCGAAAATAATTATTATATCACAATTAATAATTTTGTCTTTTTTACCTTTTCTTCTTGAAACTTATGTTGCTTGTAGTAGCTTGATGAAAACTTGTGTACTCTTGCATCATGAGGTCAAATAATTTGCTAAACAAGATCATGGATATTACAGTGTCTTCCTAAAATTGCATGAATATATGCTGCAAACAAGTGAAACATTTGTTGGTCAAGTTTAGAAGCGAACCAGTTTCTCAAAGTATTTATGCAAAGTTATACTATATTTTCTAGTAATGTGAATCTTGCTACATATCCTTACTGAAGCTCTTTTCAGTTCTGTTGAATAGGTTTCAGTGATTATTTTAGTAATAATAATTAAAAAACAAACAAACAGTGTGGTTTATTTTTAATTTAAAATTTTACTAAAGATTAAATCGATAAGCAAACAGTTAACGAATAAACAATAATAATAACCAAAATTTTAGTGGTTCTATAACAAGTTTACATATCTACAAATTAAATCGATAACCGATAAGTTGGAATAATGACATTCATAATCAAGTTGAACCACCCAATAAGCACCCCTATGGTGCTGAATTGTATACATTACAGAGGACATGATTGTCACTCTTCGAGTCTAAACTCTAGGCATGGCCGGCCAAAAATCATTATTGATCCCAATTGAACCCTTGGTCTGACTGACTACTTAGCTGAAGACTTAACTTAATAGCAGAAGCTAAATAAGATTGGCATGTAAGGCATAAAATAACACTCTCAATAATAGTCTGGAAAATGTTCTGAATATATAAAAGGGAATCAATATTTAAACATAAATACTGAAATGACTCACTATTCTGTCTATGAAGCCTCGAAATAACTATGAATAGGTGTAGGGACAAGCCCACGACCACCTCAAATGAACTGCTAGAAATGAAACAAATAAATTGTAAATAAGTCCTTCGAAAGCAAGGTCTCACCAAAAGCTGACAAAGTGCGATCTTCAACGAAGCGCCTGTTGATGATATCTAACACCTATATCTACATCTTAAAATGATGCAGCGTCGAAAGACGTCTGTACATGAAATATACGGTATGTAAGATGGTTGAATAGATAAATAACTGAACTGGATACTCACAAAAAGAAATACTGAAAATAACTTGACTGAAGTAATGCATTAAGTATAAGGAGATATCAAGGCTTTACAGTAAAATAATAAGAAAATGAATGCAACTCAAATAAAAGTAGTATTTTTCTCTTTTATAGAATTTCTTTAACCGACAATCATCACTATGAGCCTCATGATGCTACAACATACTGCTCACGTTGCCAGAGCCATCCATTACCTTGTCAGGATAAGGGACGCAAATTCAACTCATGGATCCATATTAAAGTCCTTATCAGGAACTGAATTGAGGAGCCGCCCGAACCAATGATACGATCCTATCCTACGCTGGCTACATAGTTTATGAGGTTTGAGTTGTCTAAACTCTTATCGAAATCAGTGGTCAATACTATTCCCAAAAACTTGCAATAATGCTCATATTTTAATTGAACCTAACTTTGTCTGGCTCAACTCTTTCTCAAATTCATTATACTTCTCTTTTATTATAAACGTACTTTCTCAATCTCTGTAAATGTTTTTTAAAGTCACTCATTTTTCTCAAACTCATTCTCAAAATGAATTAATGCATAACATTTTAGTTTACTCAAATTCTGAAAATCATGCATAATATAAAGCAAAGTAACAACTTTAACTTCTCAACTAGGGAGGGCTCATGTGAGAGATAATCATGAACTATAATCCAAGAAAAATTAGAATTCCATATAAAGAAATATATACTCAATAATAATACTCAAAATTCAATATAACGAATACAATTTCAATTCAATAATTCAAGAGAACTTGTGTTAGAACCCTATATTAATCTTCTACTGACTGAATTTAGATGTAGAGCATGAAGACGAACTTAATCTGAGTAGCCTTACATACCTGGAAGAATAAAGTTCTTGAGAAACCTGAAGAACTTGATGAATTCTCTTGAAATCCTAACTTTTCTCCTCTTGAAACTTCGTTATAAGTCTGAGAAGTAATTATGAGGAGGGAAGGGTTGAATGATACCGATAAGGGGGTTGTTTTGGTCCCCAAACGTGAAGGCTTGGGCTGGAAAAGGCTAAGAAAAGACCAAAATACCCTTCATTAAATCTGACAGTAGCTGTCTACGGATGACATCTACAGTCCGTAGGTAGAACCCATCTCGTAGAAGGTGCATTAAAATCTGAGGGTTTCTAATGTTTGGGTCTACGGTACCTTTTACGATTCGTAGACCCACCTACAAGTCATCTTGCACACTCGTACGAAAAGTATTAAGGGGTTACTTTTTGAAATTGGGTCTACCAAACTTTCTACGGTTTGTATACCCCTCTACGAATCATAGGGTCAATTTGTCCTTCACTCTTAGAGTTTTGGGTCTCATGACTTGGCTACGAGTCAGGTCTATGATCCATAGAAGCTTTTAGGTCCTTAGACTTAGTTCGTATACTTCACCCTCATGAAATAGTAGCCAAGGTTCAATCCACGAGCCCTCCTACTATCCATGGAAGCTTCTACGGGCCATAGGTAGGACCTATAGGAAGTCACCTGGTGCAAAACATAATACTTTCTCTGGGCTTTTGGACTGATTTAAATTAGAATATTTTGGAGGTGTTACAATGATCTTAAATAGAAGAGTGTAGAGGAAACGAATTAGGGTAGTAGGTTAGTAGGTGGTGGTGCAATATCTTATTGTCCATTTATATTAGTAGTCATAGTATTGCTCCTTCAGTTTCATGAGTATAATTCATGATTACTGATATTTTTGTAAAAGAAAAAAGTAAAATGTGTTTTCAAAAACTATGGTGAAACGCATATTTAAAATTCAATTCAAATTTAATTTTAAAATATATTTTAAAATCTATGGTCAAACGATAGCTAAGTGAGAATTATGAGTGACAACTAGGTGGGTTGAATTATATTTGGGCAGATCAAAACGTGTAAAGACAACAAACGGGTCAAGACTCAACCCGGCCAAAATTTATCTGGATCAAATCGGGTTGGGTCAAAATAGGTTAGGTGATGAGGCAAGCCCAATCCATTCGACTTTTACTACGTTTTAATTATTTTATTTGTTCTTTTACAAATTTTTAATACTTAATAGGCATTTAATTTGGATATGAGATTTCATCTTATGATTTGGCATCTCATAATTTTAAATCATGAGATGAAATCACAAATTCTCTAAGTAGATTGATTTGAAAATTTCATATTATGATATCACATTTTTTAAATACAAAATCTACCAACAAGTTTATATTTTATAAAAAAAAGGTCATCATTTTATATCTACATATTATTTTGCGATAATACCAAAGAAGTTATGAAATATTCACGGAATATGAAAATGATGATATAGTTACTAATGATATTGACCATGTTCAATTTTATTAAAGACTAGTACACTACAACTCATATTCGTATTTACTTTTTTATTGAACTCGATCAATAAATATTATATTTGTTTTTAGAATAGCGAAGAAGATAGCGTATGCGAAGCTGATAGAAAGCAAGGATGAGGTGGAGAAGTGGACGAATAGGGAGCTTTATAAGATAGCGAGGAAGGAGTCAAAGTCTGCGGTTTCGACGGCAAAAATGATAGCTTTTGAACGCATTTATGCTGAACTAGAAGAAAAAGGCGGGGATAGGAAATTGTTCAAGCTAGCCAAAATGCGGGAGCGAAGGGCACGTGATGTGGATCAAGTGAAGTGCATTAAGGACGAGCATGGAAAAGTATTGGTAGAAGAGACCCTCATTAAACAGAGATGGCAATCATACTTCCATAAACTCTTGAACGAAGAAGGAGACAGAGAGATTGTGTTGGGAGATTTGGAACATACAGGGAGGCTTCACGTTGGTGAGTGTTGCAGGAGTATTTCGGTCGAAGAGGTTAAGGGTGTTGTGTGTAGGATGCGCTGGGGAAGAGCGACCGGACCTGACGAGATCCCTAGTGAATTTTAGAAGAGCACGAGCTCGATAGGTTTGGAGTGGCTGACTAGGTTATTTAATGTCATCTTTAGGAAAACAACGATGCCCGAAGAATGGAGGTCGAGCGTACTGATCCCTCTATATAAAAACAAGGGTGATATCCAGAGTTGCAACAACTATAGAGGTATCAAGCTTCTAAGTCATACTATGAAAGTGTGGGAAAGAGTGGTGGAGATGAGGGTTAGGAGTGACGTGTCTATTTCAGAGAACCAGTTTGGATTTATGCCGGGACACTCAACTACTGAAGCTATCCATCTTATGAGGAGACTGGTGGAGCAGTATAGGGAGAGAAAGAGGGACTTGCATATGGTATTCATCGATCTAGAAAAGGCTTACGATAAAGTTCCACGAGAAATACTATGGAGATGTTTGGAGGCTAAAGGTGTACTGGTGGCGTACATTAGAGTGATCAAGGACATGTATGAGGGTGCCAAAACTAGGGTAAGGATAGTAGGAGGGGACTCAGAGCACTTTCGAGTTGTGATGGGGTTACATCAAGGATCAGCCCTTAGTCCGTTTTTATTTGCCTTGGTGATGGATGGATTGACGCGACAAATTCAAGGTGAGGTGCCATGGTGTATGCTTTTTGCGGATGACATAGTCCTGATCGATGAGACTCGTAACGGATTTAACGCTAAGCTGGAGGATTGGAGACACACCCTAGAGTCTAAAGGGTTTAAGCTGAGTAGGACCAAGACAGAGTACTTAGAGTGCAAGTTCAGTGAGACACCTCAGGAGGTTGGCGCGAAAGTTATGCTTGGTGACCAGTCCATCCAAAAGAAAGGTAGTTTCAAGTACCTTGGGTCTATCATGCAAGGTAGCGGGGAGATTGACGATGATGTCACACATCGTATTGGGGCAGGGTGGATGAAATAGAGGCTCGCTTCCGGGGTGCTCTGTCACAAGAAGGTGCCACCACAACTTAAGGGCAAGTTCTACAAAATGGTTGTTAGACCGGCTATGTTATATGGGGCGGAGTGTTGGCCAATTAAGGTCTCCCACGTTTAAAAGATGAAAGTAGCCGAGATGAGAATGTTGAGATAGATGTGTGGGCATACTAGGAGCGACAAGATTAGAAATAAGGCTATTCGGGACAAGGTTGGAGTTGCCTCAGTGGAAGACAAGATGCGGGAAATGCGACTTAGGTGGTTTGGGCATGTGAAGAGGAGAGACACAGATGCTCCAGTGAGGAGGTGTGAGAGGTTGGCCATGGATGGTTTTAGAAGAGGTAGGGGTAGGCCGAAGAAATATTGGGGAGAGGTGATTAGACAAGACATGGCGCAGTTACAGCTTACCAAGGACATGACCTTAGATAGGAGTGTGTGGAGGACCTGCATTAGGGTAGAAGGCTAGTACATAGTTGCGTTATCCTACCCTATTAGTAGGCGCATTAGTGCACTATAATTTCCTTTGTGGAGGACTCAGATTAGGATAAAAGGCTAGGTGATTCATCCTTTGCACCATAGTAGGTGTAGTTCTGCCCATTGTTTATTGTCTTTTGATTGCTGCATTGTATTGCTGTTTATAGTTCTGGCGCCGTTGTACTTTAACTGTCTTATCTATCTTATCTTATCTTATTTATTTATAGTAGTTAATGCCTCTTTCTTCCCGTACCACTCTACCACGACTTTCTTTTTTTGCTATTCGTGTTTTCATCTTGTTCTCTATATGCTTGCCCCTATCTGACCTTTTATCTTGTCCTCTCTTAAAGCCGAGGGTCTTTCGGAAATAGTCGCCCTACCTTTCAAGGTGTGGGTTAGGTCTGCGTACACTCTACCCTCCCCAGACCCCACATTGTGGGATTATACTGGGTCTGTTGTTGTTGTTGTTTTTAGAATAGCTTTGGGATAGTGTAGTATAGTTTTGTTATGAACTTTTGCTTATTTGGTAAGATTGTATAAAAGAAAATTTGGGGCAATAATTTTAATAGTTTTCACAATTTATAGGATTTTTATGTTTATTAGCAAAACATACTACATAAAAATTCAATTTGTATGTCCAAGCAAAACTTTAACTTCATCTCATATGATTTTATATCATGATTTCATCTCACACTGCTAAATGGGCCCTTGATAAAATTATTATTTTTCTTTATTATGTTTATATAGAACATATTTTTTTTAAATATATTATATTTTAATAAAATTTATCATGAATCAATTTAAATTATATATCATTTTTATTATTAATAAACTAAAATAAATTAGATTAAAGTAAATTACACTAATAAATAACTAGTTAATAACTCGTTCAAACTTAAAAAAAATTAAACAAAAATATGTGCATAAAGCGTAAGAGAATCATATGTTGTAAATTAAGCGATGATGGGTACCGACACAAGTTCAAAACTCAATCTAAGAGAATGAAAGAAGACAAACAAGTTGGATAAGCATTCCTTACACGCATTTATAAACAAAATATCCAAATGTCCCTCCCCACTCCGACCTCCTTTTCTTAATCCTTTCCTCACCAAAGGTAGGTAGGTCCACTCGGTCCAACTCTTTAATCATTTTTTTTGGGGGGGGGGGGGGTTGGGGGGGGGTTGGGGGTTGGAGGGGGGTTCTTTATCTGGCGTTCAATATTTATATTGAAGTTCGATTGTAATGATTCTGAAGATCTTTTTGGGTAATTTCTGTAAAAATAATGGTTTCACCCCTTTTGATAGTTGTCTCGAGTCATATTTGATCAGTATTCGAATTCGATTTTGTGACATTCTGTGAAAAAATGGGATTTTTGGAAAAGTTGAGTTTTAGAAGCTTAAGTTACTTAAAGTAGTATTTGGGGTCATTTGGAGTTTTGAGTCTTGGAATGGAATTCCATCAATTCCATCAGCTCAAAATGTGTAATTTGGTCTAGGACTGTTGACCAAATCAATTTCGGGGTTATATCGAGGATTTGAAGTCCTAAGTTGGAAATGATTGAGTTTTTGAGTTTAGAGTTAACTTTAGTCAACATTCAGAGTTCGGGTGCTCGGAATTAAATTTCGACGACTTCTTAGATTTGGAGGGTGATTTTAGGTATAGGAGGAGTTCCTCTGTATTTTACGAAAGCTCTAAGGGTTTTTGGTATTTTTGAGGCTTAGAATTAGTTTGGTTGTGACTTATTGGATTTTGGGTCAATGAGATTTCGAATTTGAATTTCGACAATTCCATTGAGCCCGGAACATTGAATTTAGTATGGTAGCATATATGTTTTGTATGCATGAAATTCCGAACGAATCTCGAGGGTCTATTCGAAGTTTGAAAAGCGAGAATTTTAGAGACTGTTGTAATCTGGTGCAGGCATCGCAATCACGATAGAGGGTTCGCTTTAGCAATGGCCATTCCACTTTCGCGAAGCCTGCAATTTTTGTGAGGGTCACTTTCACGACTAGGCTTTGTTTTTGTGAGGGTCGCGATAGCGAGCCTGGGGTCACGATCGCGACTCCTGAAAGGTTTATGGTCGGATTTTAGTCTTTTTCTCCATTTTCAAACTTGGGGAACTCGATTAGGCGATTGGAGTGATGTTTTTTGGCTAATTGATTGGATAAATGTTCTTAACCTAAAATTTACATACCTATTCATTATATCATGATTTTAACTTCGAATTAAGGATTTTGGACCCCAAATTTTGGGAATTTCTTCAAGAACTTTGAACTTCTTAAAATGGTGATTATGGACTGTTTTGTATTCTTTTTTTTTTGAAATGGTTTTCTCTAATTGATTCTTATTACTTTGAGGATCATTTTCATCCACAAATTCCTAAATTTAAACCTTATTTTCAGAATCAAATTTTTGAGCCATTGCGATCCTTTTACCCGAATTTCATGATTTTTGTGTTGTTAGCTTCGTAATTTGATGTGAATAACTATTTGGATAGATTGTGGAATTTCAGATTCGATTCGGAAAGGAAAGGCTCAAGTTAGTGATTGACTGAGTATTGATTAAGGTAAGTGAACTTCTAAAACCCCGTAAATCTTGTAGATTACTTGAACTTGCTTTCGAATATGTGTTGGGATGACATAAGAATAAGGTTTGGGATGATAATCATATGAATTGTACCTAATGAAATATCGGGGTAGTAAAAAGACTACGTGTGCTATGATGTTGATCGGAAACGTGAACTCCTTGACTTAAAATTGACAAGAACTTGATGAAATGCTATTATAGCCTAAATGTGATTATGAATTGATGAAATTGTCAGTTACTCATTATCGATTATGAAAATTGACATGGATATAATTGCTCACGATTAATCCTAAATGTGATAAAGGGTTATTGAAATTGAGACTAGATGACTTATATGATGTAAATGATGTACTTGTTGATGTTGATATCTTATTAATAGTGTGACATGAATTGCATTGATATGAATTGTGTTGTGACTGTGAACACTATTATTCTCTCATTATTTGTGTGAACATGCTTATTTACATTGGTTCTGGAACACTGTAATGAGACTAGATTAATATTTACGTCGATAGAAAATGATTTCGGAGGATTGATACTTATGTTGATGGGAAATGGCTCCGACGGATTCATTTTGAGAGGAAATAGGGATCGAGCCACACGTCCATGGCAAAGTTTCCCGTGAGAGAGATGAGATCGGGCCACACGTCCTGGCAGATACATGGTCCTTGTGAGGCCTCTATGGGTTCCGATCTGTTATACTGTGGATACGTATCATTAAGACAGACAGGGGCGGACTCACATAGGGTCAAGTGGTTTCACATAAACCCACTTCGTTTGAAAATTTTGTTTTTTTATAGGTTAAATTGTAGAGATAGCGTTTATATACCTTTTTGAATCCACTATGAACCAAGAAAATTCTTTAGCTATATGGTTTAGTGGGTTCAAAAGTTTCTAGTTGAAGGTCAAAAGTTCAAATCTTGCTAGCAACAAATGCTTTATATTTTTTTCACTTGGTGCTCTGTGCACCTTTTTTTCTTATTTTATTTTTTTCTTCCTTTTGTTTACAAAAATTACTTTGTTTTTATTTGATTTTATATTTAATCTATTTACTAAAATTTCATTGCATAATTCTACTAGAATTTCACTTCAAAATCTCAAAAGTTTCTAAAAAGAGAAATCTTATATTATATTTAATCTAAAATATGCAAGAGCAGTCATTGAAAACCTTTAATTAATTTGCTAGTTTATCTTAAATTAATTTATATGAAATTATTTATTGAAATTGTTAGTTTACTTTATAAGCCATAAATTATTTATTGAAATTGTTAGTTTACTTTATAAGCTGGCTTCTTTTACAACTTATACTCCTTATTAGTTTAGTTTTAAGTCATATATCTCCTTATTTTTGTTCTTTTATTTGTATCTATATTCTTTAATAATAAGAAAAAAAGATTTTAATTTTTTTCAAATTTGTTGGAGTTTGATAAAAGTTTATTTCGGCATTTTTTTTAAGTTTAACAAATTGTAAAATTCGTTGAAATAGTGTTTCTAAATTACACAATTTTTTAACATTTAGTTAACGCAATAGGTGTTTTTTATTAAATGTTTTAAATTTTTCTTCAATTTTTTGAGGAAAAAAAGAAAAAAGATGTATCTTGATTTTAAAAATTATTGATTTGTTTATAACTCTCACCACCAAACAAAAAAAGTGTCTTGGACAAATTTCACTTATCGGTAGCATTTTTATTATCGATTAAAGTTATTTTTTTGTTGAACCCACTAACGTAAAATCCTAGGTCCGTCACTGAAGACAGACATGCATCATTCTACGTGACATCACATTTCATTGCATTGTATCTTATCTGTCATCGTGAAATTGTATATATGCCCCTTCTGTCTGGGATTGTTCTATTTGAGACTGATATGACTTATTCGGTGATGTTGATGAGATATTGTTGATCTTTGTGCTATATGTATTTTGTAGAGTAGATTGAGATGATTTCTGTGCAGGTTGTAGTTGAGGAGGTTCGGTTGGGAGAAAAGGAGTTTTAGTATCTGTTATATTTACCTGGTTTATCTTAGTTGGTTTGTTGAGTACAGTGTTGTTTGGTATTCACTCCTTGCTATCTACACATGTGTAGGCCCGAGCCCGGACAGTGATTTTGCTTCCATTTCTTTCATACGAGGCATGTTAGAGGAGACTGAGAGGTAGTTGTTCGTCACCGGCGATCTCCTTGGTTCTTTTTATTATACTTTGTTCTATTCGAGTGACAAAGATATTGAGACTTGTATTTATTTTCATTTATGTTATATTTACATGTAAAAACCAGTCCTTTTAGGGTGTTTTAATTGACTAAGACTTCCACTTTTGTTTATTTATCTATATACTCAAACTATTTCCGCTTTATTTTCTGTAAATATTGAGTTTTAGGCTGACTTGTCTAGTGAAAAAACATAAGCTCCATCACACCTGAATTCGAATTGTGCATCGACTAATTTTATAAGTGACATTCTATATTTATTGCATTCTCCTACTGTTATGTGTCGAAAAGACGATTTCAAAATTGATTTAGGAATAAATCAATTTAAAAGAAGTTGCCACTTAATTTTTTAAAGGAAATTAAGAAAACTTTGATTTAAAAGACTTTAATAGAAATAAGTCTTAAAAATTTAGAAAAAAAAGGATACGAGGTTCATATTACTATTTTAAGAAGATTTTAACACTGAAAATAGCCGCTAACATGCGGTTGTCCAACGATATAAATCATTTGACTATTTAGAAAATATTTTAAAAAAAAGACACTTAAGTTTGTTTGACAAAATTTAGTTATTTGAAAATACTTTGAAATATTTTGTAAGGAGGATTTTTGGTCAAAAATGATCAAGAAAAGAAAAATAATATATATATAACGACCGAGCCTGTCGTTACCTAAAAATATCTGTAGTAAAGGTATATGAATCTCATTCATCATAAGGTTCGGATCAATATCCTTGTATATGAGTGCATTACTTGTGAATTAAGGTCGTGCTATGCTCATATCTCAAAGTTGAGCTGAAAGTGCTCTTCTGATTTAGTTTTGAACTTGAGTTTAAGCTAAGGTCTACTTAAAACGACCATATCTCTCCTCCTATAATAAATTAGGTGTCCCATAACCCATCAAATTAAAGTTCTTTGAGTCTTCTTTCTAACGCCACTGAATTTGCCTCATTTGGAGTCCGAAGTAAAAAATTATGCCCATTTTACTGGACACTGTTCGGGTCAGGCCGCTAGAGTGAGATTGAGGCTGCTGTAGCGGGATCCGATGGGCTAGAACTTAAAAGTGGCGTATTGTTATTATCTCCTTTTTTTCCTAAGTGCCAAAATAGATGAGGGTTACCCTAAAAACCCCCCAAGAAGCTATTCTAGTCTTGGAGAGAAGGGGAGAAGAAATTTCTAACACTAGGAAGTCTATAACCCATGGATTCAGGCCTGTTTCCATAGATTCTCCTTCCAAAAGTCAAGGATCATGCTATAATCCTCCTACAATTGCTTGGCGCCTAGGTAGGCTAGGTTTCTCTAATTGATTAGTTATAAATCTATTCCCATGCATTCTATATTGTAGTTGACAGGAGATTTCATACCTAGGCCTTCGGGCACGGAGTTTGGATGGCTAAATGTATTGTTATTGTTGTTTAGGATAGGAATGTACCATGTGGTTATGATTATCCTATGACTAGTGATGATAGTCTAGTTCTTGGTTAATAATTGTATTACTGCTTGTTGATATGATTGATGGTTCTTGTAAAGATTAAGGTGAAGAAAATTGTCGGGTTAGAGTGATATCTTAATGCTTGTGATAATCAAGGAGGGTCCATAGCAATATAGAGGATATATACATATATTTATATGCGTAAGTTCATATTGATGGTTCTATGTGAACTATCTGAGTAATGTAAATTATTAAGTAAGGGGAGGAGGTAATTGATTTAATATTGATAAATCTCTTGAATGAACCTATTAATTATCTGTTGTTATAGGTTATGGTTAGTCTATATCATAGAGAGACTCTCAATAGTAATTGAATAAGGTTATGACGTCTTCTATGTATTTAATTGTTATGTTTGAATGGTTGATATGTTGTTATAATGGGTCTACAATCCCAGGACTGTGAATTGTCAGCGGACCAACTAGAAAGGATGAAAATTAGGCTTGAACAACTCTAATGAGATTAATGAGAATAATAAGAGTTTTGCATAAGGTTTGGCGATGAATCTTTTAAGAGCATGTTTTCTTCTTGTCGATTTCTTTATATTATGCGGTGTGTATCGGGTTGACCGATGATGCCTACCAGTACGTGTTTTTTGCACTGATACTACTCTTGCTATGCCACTTGGCATAGTCTGGTTATAGGGTTAGTGATATTTCATAGGTGAAGACGAAGATGAGTCTCCAACAACTTCTTCTCTTTATTCCTTATGGTGGGACCTGTGTCTTGCTGTTATTTATACTCTGTATCTTTAGAAACTCTTGTACCTGTTTAGACTAGTATCCTTGGGGGTGTGAAAGTGTTTTTCATGTAATCAAACTTGGAGTTTTAAAATTTTCATTTTCGGTGTTTTCACTACTCTTTTTGGCTATTAATGACTTTTTGGTCAACTTTTGCATGTTATTTCTATAGGAGTTGTCCTGTCTAGGTGTTAGAGTAGGTGCCTGCACGGCCTTGTGGATTGAATCGTGACAATATCATTTAGGTAAAATCATTTTAATAGGATAAATTAGTCATAAGAGAAAATTATTTCTCTTTTAGAGAAATTTAAGAAGTTAAACCTAACTACAATCAACATCTAAGCAAATATAAATGACGTAAATAAATAAATAAATTATTACAATTCGAATTAAATATAAATGAATAAAAGTATGAAAACTTGGCCCAACACTTAGTTTCTGTACGCTTGAACTAAGCTGTTGGGTCACCTGTATTTTGGACCTTAGACCTAATTTCCCTGTATATTAGACCGTATATCGCGTGTACACGATCCATTTTAGCCTCTGCAACCTATATTATAGCTTCCATTTCCTCTCCTTGGATCGATAGAGGGATGACTCAAGAAACAATGAGTTTTAAACCAACTTGAAAATGTAGGTGTGGAGTCCAAATGACTCGAACGAGGGGAGGTTCATGCAAATAAAAAAAGAAAAGGATAATGGTTAATAAATAAATCAACGACGGGCTGATTTAAACACAATTATCAATTAGCTTAAGTAAAAAAAAACTCAAACATTTTATTGCACATCAAATAGCAGCCCATGTTCACACTAAGAACTAAAGAAATCATAACCCCAACACATATGTTTGAAGACAAAAGACTACACTAATCCTGGATATATTAGAATTAAATTAAATCTTATATAGAACTAAAGAATCGCCTAGTTTTAAATGCAAATGGAAACTAACCACTACATCCATTATTTAAGTTAACATGTTGCAACTTAAAGTAAAAAACAAGATTAAAGTGCCATGAATGTAACATAAGCAGTAATTGCAAAACAGAATGTTACACTTGACAATGAACTAGATTATTATTATTATTATTTTAAAAAATCAAATCCAAACTTTGATTTCAAACTCATCGCTCAAGTTCTCAATAACTAAGATGTCATTTCACGTATATCAAACCATCAAAAATCCTAAATCACTGACCACCTCAAAGGAACAAAAATTTAAGCATAGCGAAATGTCGGAATTTAGACAGATACAAAAAAAATGAATTTAAACAACACATGATTTTAATAAAATAACAAATGTTATGCCCTATTTTTAGAGAGGTTAGATAAAGAACAACTTACAGACTCTAAAGGGATTAATTATTGTATAGAGTTGCCACCTAATTTATTAAGGAAAATAAGGAAAACCTATTTGATGCATGACCTGTATAAGTCACGTTTCGACCTACAAAAAACCAGTTTAGATTCTAGGTAAGGATTTACATTATTCCAAAGAAAAGGTGTTAGACATCCTTCGAAATCCACAAAATGTGGTACCCAACTAGAATTAATTTATCAAAAAGGAAGGGGATAAAATTATTATTTGCAAGTATAACACACATATATATATATAAACAAATATGTACTAAAATTGTATAAAAATATATGTATAAAGGAGTATGTATCTAGTAAGTAATGTATATTATCGTCAACTATGTGTATGAAAAATATGAGAAAGACGATATAAATGTATATAAAAAAAGTTAGTTTTTATGTAATATTAAAAGAATTGACCTTTATTAATATAAAAAAAGAAACTCTTTTACCATATAAAAAAAATCTTTTGTGATGTGTGAAGAGAAAAATATTTCTTTTATAGAAGAAAAAATATATTCTCAAATAACATTTTTAACTTACAATATCAATCAGAGGATAAATTATCAAAAACTATTTTAAAGAATTTTTTTTATTTAATATTATCTAAAAATGTGAATTAACTGATTAAATAGTTAAATCAATTAAATTTCTTTATGTAACTATTTACGGCCTAAGTTTGCCTAATGTTAATAATATACACAATAATAAATTAAAAATAATATTCGAACTTCATTAAATTTGAATAGCTTCCTCAGAAAGCAACTCTGGTTGGGTTCTTGTAAAAACACTTAGTAAAAGTATTAGTAATAATATTTATTGGAAGACTAAATTTATTGATGGACTTCCACCATTATTTGCAGAAAGAGTTAGGAAACCCCTTAGAGGAACTCATTCAGCTATTCCTTATGATGTTTATACTTATGGTCAATTAATTGGCACATACACTCAAGAAGGGTTAAATCTGTGCAATGAGCTTAAATTAGCTCAACAATTAAAAGCTAATAGCAAAGGGGGGAAATCCCAATTAGGAAATTTTTGTACTCAATTAGCTGTAGAAGGCCCTTCTCATAAAACGGATAAACAATCTAAAAAATATAGTCACTCTAGGGAAGATAGACCCTATCGAAAATATTGTCGCTCTCGTAGGAGTAAAGACAAGCGTGAAGCAAAAAAGGCTCATCGAAATCTACTAGATTTATCAAAAATTATTCAAAAAAAGATCTTAGCAAAATAAAGTGTTATGAATGTGGTCAATATGGGCATATTGCTCTCAATTGTAAATTGCAAAAACTTAAAAGTTTAAAACTTGATAAAGATGTTCATGATAAAGTCTATGATTTATTATACACTTCGGGTTCCGAATCAGATTATTACTCTGAGTTCGAATCTCGATCTGAAAAATCTGAAAGTGAAATTGAACTTATTGATTTTTCCGATAATGAAAATGATATTTCATCTAATTGTGGCATTAACTGCACAGGTAATAACTGTCTATGCAAAATTGATGAATTTTATAAACTTCAGTCTCAATTTCAAGATTTGAATGTCCATATCATTACTTCTGAGAATGTTATTGAACTATTAAAAAAACATTCTGATGAAGAAACTAGGAGCAAAATTATTAATATGGCTTCGGCAACAAGCTCCAATCTAATAAATCTAAATCTTTTAAGAAAAAGATTGATATTGATTCAAAACCTTATTATTTAACGGAAGTCCTTGCTCGTCTTGATACAAAGACTGATACTATAATAAGGGATACTTCTTTAGATAATCTAAAATTGGAAGTAGAAAAACTCAAAAAAGAGATCAAAGCTCTTAGACAAAATCAGATGATTCAAGATCATAGGATCTCTCAATTAGAAACTAGTGATAATGAAGATGATTCTGAATCATCACTCCCCTCTGATAAAGGGAAAGGTAAGATTGACGTTCTAACCCAAGAAGAAGAAATTGGTGAAAATAATGAACCTTGTTCTAAACAAAATTCTTTTTTAGGAATGTTACAAATTTTAACTTCTCATCGTTGGTATATTAAATGTACCATTTTAATTAATAATGAATTTACCACTACTAACACTGTCATGATTGATAGTAGAGCAGATATATATTCTTTATTCCTAATTGCTGTTTTTCGAAAAATACTGGAAAGACCTTTGTCCTATTTGCTTCTTCCTCTTCCCAGGAATGAAGAATTTTTCGGAAAAAAAAAAGATTTCCGTGCCAATTGACATCCCACAGCGTCGGCAGATCGTTTAGCCCCGTTCATCTTCGGCGCAAGAGCGTTCGATCAATGAGCTATTATGCACTCTTTCAAGGGTGGCTGTGGGACTCCTGCAGGTAATAAAAAGCTTTAAAAATGAAGCCCATTTATTCAAGAAGGATTAATTCCTTCAAGATATTTTGAAAAAACTATTCATGCTATTAAATCTGCATCTGGACATACTTTAGATATAAAGTATAAGTTATCTAACACTCATATTTACCAGAATAAAATTTGCATTCCTCATTTCTTTTTATTAGTAAAAGATCAAATGCATCCTCCAATTATACTTGGAACCCCTTTTATTAATACAATATATCCTTCTTCAAAAATAGATGCGAAAGGATTCACTGTCAATTATAAAAATAAAAAATATATATTTTTCGTTTATAACTGAACCAGTCACTAGAGATATAAATGCTTTAATCCTATGAAACAAAAGCATGTAGACTCTTTACAGTTGGAAATATACAGTTTAAATATTTATGATGCATTTAAGTCTGCTAAAGTACAAGAAAAATTTAAATTAATCTCTGAACAACTGACCATTGATATTTGTGCCGATCATCCTAGTGCTTTTTGGATTAGAAAAAAGCATATTGTAACTTTCCATATGAAGATGATTTCTCAGAAGAAAAAATATTCCCACTAAGTCAAGTCCTTGTCAAATGAATACTGAATTAGTGAAATTTTGTAAAAAAAGAGATTGATGATTTTTTACGAAAAAGTTTGATAAAGCCATCAAAATCGTCATAATTTTGTACTGTCTTTTATGTTAATAATGTAGTAGAAAAGGAACATGGTGTACCCAAGGTAGTAATAAATTACAAACCACTAAATAAATTCTTAAATGGATTAGGTATCATATTCCAAACAAAAGAGATCTATTATCAAGATTATATGATGCCAATATATTATCAAAATTTGATTTAAAATCAGGTTATTGGCAAATTCAAATTTTTAAAGAGCATACTTATAGAACTGTTTTTAATGTCCCCTTTGGGCAATACAAATGGAAAGTAATGCCTTTAGAATTAAAAAATGCCCCCTCTGAAGTTCAAAAAATTATGAATGATATCTTTAATCCTTATTTGAATTTTGTCATTGTTTATATTGATGATATATTAGTCTACTCAGACTTTTGAAACTCATATCAAACATCTTGATATTTTTTAAAAAATAGTTATACAAAATGGTTTGGTTATATCTAAACCAAAAATGAGTTTATTCCAAACAAAGGTTAGATTCCTTGGCCATAATATCTGTCAAGGTAAAATTACGTCTATTCAAAGATCAATTGACTTTGCTTCAAAATTTCCTGATATTATAACAGATAGAACTATGCTTCAAAGATTTTTGGAAAGTTTAAATTATATTTCTCTTTTTTATAAAAATCTATCTCGAGATTTATCCCCATTATATGAACGATTGAAAAAGAATCATAAATCTCCTTGGACTGATAGTCTAACTGAATTAGTAAAATTAGTTAAACAACGTGTTAAATCTTTACATTGTTTAACATTTGCTAACCCAGCTTGGCCAAAAATAATTGAAACAGATGCTTCCAATATTGGTTATGGAGAAATACTTAAACAAGTAAATCCTAATGATCAACATGAATATCTTATAGGATTTCTTCAGATAAATGGACAGAGGCCCAACGAAAATATGCAACTGTGGCCCATGAAATGTTATGTATTGTTAAATGTGTTTTGAAATTTCAGGATGACTTATATAATCAACGATTCATAATCAAAACAGATGCCCAATCAGTCAAATATATGGCAGGTGGCAGGCTCAATTGGCCCCATTCGATTTTGATATTCGATTTTGATATTCAATATAAAAAGAGAATTGATAATTCCTTACCTGACTTCCTATCTAGGGAATACTTAACCAGTTAAAATGCATTATTGTACAACCTTCTTTGATGATAAAACCCTTGAAACAATTCTAAAGGCAATTCCTTTAGGCCATGATATTGAGAAAAAAAAATTTGATCAGATAATTGCAGATATTATCAGAGAAGAAATGGAACCATTTTATTTCTCTATTCATTCTTATGAAGATGATGATGATCCCTATTATCTTGATGTAGATGATTTCTTTGAATTCCACTAATACCTTATGTTTGCAGATATGGCATACCCACCGTGGTCTATAATCAGAGGCCGCAATAACAACAGAGCTAGAGGTAGAAAAATATCTGCCCCTTCACAAAGACCATCATATGGTTCTTCATCTAGCAACTTTCCTGTTTTAAGAATGGGAAACAGGAGTTCGATAAATTCCAAAGTAGGTGAAGCATCTTCATCCACTCCCAAGGAAGATATTCCTTCAATTAATCTGGAAGATATTCCAGAAGTTAGTCCATTATATGGACAACTCAAGGCATACTTAGAATCCAAAAAGCAAAAAGATACTTTTGCTGCCATGGTCAAAGAAACAGATGATGACAAAAATTATGAAGAAGCGTCTACAAAAAAAATTATATTTCTTTGAAAAAACTTTGATATTCAGCGACAAGACAAACCATGGAAGATTTTCCAAAGATATTTAGTACGGGGATTATATTTTTCAGGTGAGTCATATAAAACTCGCACATATTATGAAACAATATTAATCAAAACTGAAAGTGCTGACTTTCAACACTTCACCACAAAAGAGAACATTTATAACTTCTCAAAGGTAATTATTAAACAAATTATATCTGTTGAAAAGTGGAGAATCTCCACAATGAATGAACGACAGGTTTGTGTTAATAATATGAACATTAACCTAACATATTGGGATTATATCCAGGCTTTTCACAAAGTCTTTTATTATAACAATGATAAACACAAGCACATTTAGTTTATTAAAATTTGTGCGAAGATATTCGAAGGAACAATTCCTAACTGATTTATTAGATGGTGGACATTCTACAGACCTACGGTAAAGATTTTGCCGTACGAATACCTTAACTTACACAAAGAATGGGCAAAAATTTCTCCATTTCTCACGGAATTATACCTTTCCGATCATGTATGTAACCTTGATAAAATTGATCAAATGTACTTTTTATTGAGTTTTCAATACCATGGATCCATAAATGGCTTCCTGAGGTGAGATATACCCCAGAAGAAAAAAATTCATACTTATACCGGATATTTTATAATAATTTTTGGGATAAATTAACCTGAAAGGATCCTAAAACCAAACAGCCCTATGGCCAAGAACTCGTAGATGGTATACGAGCAAAGATACAGGAATATACCGAGCTACCCTAAAAAAAATTGATAGCTGATAACTCGATTAAACATATTGCACGAAGAATTTCAATACAACAGGGCGACAAACAAGAAATGATTAATGAATATCTGGAAGAATTCAAAAGAAACTTGCTTCATACTTTGACTCAATATGATAAATCTGATACTTCAATGAAAAGTGAAGTCAGCGATGATATTGCTGATGCCCAGTCAGACGGACCCAGGCCTGTATTATCTGAAAGTGAGCTTGAAAAGGTGGAAGAATTCCTAGAGTCCTTACACGACAAGGAAGATTTTCTTAGGATAGTTGTCAAGGGAAAAGGAAAGGCAGAATGAGACGTCCACTAAAAACTCTTAAACAGTTAAAAGAATGGCGGGCCATGCGAGGATATATCCCTAGTAATCTCAAAGTAAAAAGGATCATTTTCATCTCTACAGTAGAAACACTGTATATGTATGGTAGATATACTATTTTAGGGACCCACATAAGGGACCCATTGGACTCATTTTTATTCCTGTTGTTCCCTTAGCCCTTGTATATAAAGGGTGTTTGTTTTCGTTTCTTAGGCAGAAGTTTTAGCTCTCCCTTCTCTCTTCTTTCTCTCTCTAAATATTCTCCTGTAATATAAATATCTGAAGAAATAAAGTTTGAAGTTTGATCATAGCCTTCGGTGGAAGATATCTTTCTGTCTTTACCTATTATTTTTAATTTTTTTTATTTTTTCATAGCTGTGACTATGTCCGGCTAAAAATCTCATATCTATGCTAGATATTTAAGATAAATAATATATATATCATGAAGGAGCCAGACTCAGTTAAAATATAAGATTTTATCATAGTTTTATGACTTGATTCTAAGATGGTGGTACAGTCGATTTTGACACTACTTTATTAATCAAGTCTAGCAATCAGTGGTGGTGTAAGTCCCCGTTAAAAGAAGATAAAAAGGGACAATATTTCCCACTGTTAGAACTGCTATTTGCCGGATTAATAATAGTATGTATCAGAATATGTATCAGAATTTGACAGGCCCTTGCTCAGGTGAAAGAATCCATACAGCCATAAACAAAATAAAATCATTCATATTTGATTTTAGCCTTGTTAACAAGGTTGAGGATATAATTTCTTAAGTAAGATTTGGATGGCCGCGCGGACTACCGCCAACCTTGTAGATCCTAATTGCGATAGTATCAAAGCCTAAGTACTTTCATGATACATATGTTATAGATCTAACATATTTGGCATAGATATGATTTCTCTTCACATGGATCTTGGAGAAACTAGTATTAAAAGTATTAGATTAGAAGAGGTAGATGTATCTCAAAATCTTGATTTATTAAACAAATAGACTATTCAAAAAATTGATACAAAAACCATATATAATTATGGATGTGTAACACCCCTCAATTTTTCCCTAAGATTCAGACCTTTCTTGTACACGTGTAAGGTCGAACTCGAGTATTGTGAAGCAATTGCATGAGTAAGATGAGTCTTTGAGAAATTGAGCAGTGTTAGAGGTGATGTGGGGTCATGAAGGACCCCTAGGACCAAGCTAAGTCCAAAAGATCCGTCGTGGCTAAGCTTTAGGATGAGTTCGTAAAAGGGATTGACTTCTAATGACCCTATCTTTTGAAAGACGACAATCTGGGTGGCCCACGACCTATCAAATTAAAGGTCATCGAGTCTTCTTTCCAACGCCACCAAGAATGTAATTTCTAGAGTTCGGAGTCGAAAGATATGATGATCCTAAGATGAACTAGCACAACAGAGTTTTCAAGCCTGGGTTGCAATTGCTGGAAAACTGGGTTGGCGCCGCAGTGGCGCGATGCGCCACTATTGCGCCAGAAACATGCCTCAGTAGTTTGGGCTCTAGCGCGGTGCGCCACTAAAAGGTGTGTAGGGTTTTTCAAGCCAAATTTCCAAGACCCAGGAACAATGGCCTTGGCGCTGTAAGGGCGCGACGCGCTACTATCGCGCTAGAAACATGCCTCAGTAGTTTGGTCTCTGGCGCGGCGTGCCACTACGAGGTGTGCAAGTTTTTAGGCAAAATTAGCCTGGCGCTGCAATGGCGCGACGCGCCACTATTGCGCCAGGAGCAGTTTAGCCTATTTTTAGAACTTTTGAGGAGGGGCAATTTGGGAACTTACCTAAATTATATATGTATTACCCTTGGTCTTTTGGGAACACATTTTACAGCCTCACTCTCTCTCTAAAAGCCCTAGGAGCTTCTCTCTCTCTCTCTCTTCTTCTTCTTCTTCTCCATTTCCAATAAGAAGAGTTTCAAGAGCTTCAAGAATTCAAGTTTTCCATTGAAAACCTAACATCAAGGTTTCTTCAAAGTCTTCAAACAAGGTATGTAAGGCTAACCTAAAATATGTATTGAGTTCCTCCATATGCCCATAGATATGTTGGTTAGGAGTTGTGAAAGAGTTGCACCTTCTAGGAAGGTCTTCTTGAAAGTTTTCCCTGAACTATGAAATGTTTTTAGATACTATTGGTTGATTGATGATTTTAATGACTTGAGTTACTAAATAGTTAATTTTCATATTATTGACTACAAATGTATCTTTGTAATAGATTTATAGGTATTGACGATATTCTTGAGTTGAGTTTTGTTAAGAGTATGGATTCATGTTTCATTCACATAAACCCAAGATGAGATTTCTTTGTCATAAATGTCTTGAGGTTGAGATGGATAGTTGTGTGTATATATGCATTGATTGGAATGAAAAGAATGAATTGGTTAGTTAAGAATGTCCCTTTGCTTCTATAAAATAAACATAGGACTAAAATAAGGATTTTGGAGTAGATATTTGATGATTGATTTGATGATGATACTTGACAATGATATGATGATAATGTTTAATGATGATGTAAATGATAATATATGATGATGATGTGATGATGATGTTTTGATGACGATGTGAGTGATGACGTGAATGGTGCTTATTTAATATGTGTAGAATGATTGATGAAGAGGTATGTTGATGAGGATGTTATGTGATGAAGCGAATTGGAGTCTAATGTGATTATGTGATATGTGATTTGCATAATCTGAGTTGATTGGAGTCTTATGAGTATTTTGAAAATAAAAGATCTTTTGAGAAGGAGTTTTAAATAAATGATTTATGAGCATTTTTGCATAAACTATTTATACACTATTTTTTAGTTTAAGAAATGATTATTTTCATCTATGATTTAAAAAAAGTTTAAGCATGAGTTGAATATGGGGAGACTTTAAATGAGTTGAGTATTTTTACATTAAAGTATCTATTTTGAGATTGAGTTGAGGTTGCATAAATTTTAAAGGAAGAGTTTGATGATTTGAGATGAGTCGATTTGAAAGAAGGTCCAATGAGGCCAGATTTTAGTTGAGTTTTGAAAAGAGTCCAATGAGACTAAATGAGTATTTTTGAGTATCTTACTCACCTGATAGATATGAGCATATTGAGTCTTGGGAGGAGTATCGAGCACCGAATTGGGTAAGAGTAAAGTCCATACTCGAACCCAATAACTACGTCGCCAAACGTAGGAGGGAATTGAACCGTTAAAGTTGGATGCTTCCCCAAAATGTTTGTCCTGACATTATAGGACTTGGTTGGATTGGATCCATGATTGGTTGATGCGTTCATACCCTGGCAAGGTATGAACGGACGCGGCAACAACGTCGGCTTGTTGTACTATCACTCGCTCCTTTGGTAATGGTTGTCTGTTAGAGAAACTCCCAATTGAATGGATTGTGCTTGATTTGATTGGTTTGATTGTGATTGTAGATGATTGAGTTGAATTGTAAGACATTGCATAACTTAATTTGCATATTTATTGAGTTGAGCCCTTTGAGTTGATTTTGAGTTGATTGCACTGATCGGATTGGATTAGATGAATTGTGATTTGATAGTGTACGATTGGACTTGGATTGGATTAGATGATATATTGATTGGGTTGAATGGGAGGATATACGATTGGATTGG
Source organism: Solanum dulcamara (assembly GCF_947179165.1). Taxonomy (NCBI): domain Eukaryota; kingdom Viridiplantae; phylum Streptophyta; class Magnoliopsida; order Solanales; family Solanaceae; genus Solanum; species Solanum dulcamara. The sequence goes on along the minus strand of NC_077247.1, from coordinate 33,973,001 downwards.
ATCGGATCGTATATGACCGGGTTGAATCGATTGTATACGATTGGATACAATCGGATGATATATGATTTGATTGAACTGTATTGTGTATGATTGGATTGGATTATATGATGTGTGATTGGTCTTTGTCTAGAAATGTATCCTTACTTTAGATTTACGATGCCTTATTTGAGTCTCTCTTATCTTTCTGATTTGAGATATGTGGACCGATGTTATTCTTCCTTGAAGTATGTTTCATTCTGCCATATTACATACTCGTACATTCCACGTACTGACGTCCATTTGGACCTGCATCGTTTCATGATGCAGAGACAGGTTTAAGAGATCGTCAATAGGAGCATCATTGGGGATCTAATTCACACTCAGCGTATTGGTGAGTCCTCCCCTACATTCGGAGGACACCGCTCATGTAATCTCGCGTCGAGTTAGCCTTTTCATTTTGAGTTGAGGTAGTCATAAACCTGTTATTGGCACCAATTAGATAGTAATGATAGAGGCTTCATAGACTAGATAGTGATGAGTCGATTGAGTATTTCTATCCTTGAGTTATTCTTGTCAAACTATTTTTAATGACAAATATTTTAGTTGATCTGTTGGCCCATGGCCTTTATTCTTTGAGTTGGATGGGTGATTTGAGTTGCCCGCTAAATTATTCTTTATTTTTAAACTTTTCGCTGAATGAATGAATGAACGGATGTGTGATCAGGCTATGTGGTTCGCTTGGAAGCCAGAAATGGTTTCTGAGTGCCAGTTACGTCTAGGGTACCCTCCCGGGGCGTGACAGGATGGTTTGATAAATTTTCAACCAAAAAATTAATAAAAACAACTGAAGAATCTTTAGCTCTTAATTCTGATGAGCAAACTATTTGTTTATTAAATAAACGAGATATTGAATCTTATAGATCTAAATATAACTTTATGCACATAGGCATGGTTCAAATTGCTTTTAAACCCTTAACTCTTAAAGGGTTATCTGAAACCTTTCTAGCTGCACTTAGAGATGCTATAAATTTAAATTTTAGACAATCATTGATGGCTTCTATCGAATCAACTGTGGCGTATGATCTAGTTTATTTCAATACACAACCTAATCTTCAATTATCCTTGTCTAATGTTAATATTCTTGATGCATTAACATTAAATGTTAAAACACATGGTTATATCTATGTTTCAGGTTCTGAATTAATATGCTTATCTTATAGAATTTATTTTAAATTATTATTTATTTTGAATCCCCGATGTAAATTATATGATACATCTAATTAGACTATATTAGTTGAAACCAATTTTACTAAATCAAAAGTCACTACTAGGAGACCTATTAGGTGGAAAGAAATTAATTTTCCAACTACATGGACTTTAGATTCGGTTATAGCCCAAATCAAATTACCAACAATTTGACTAATAGTGAGTATTCTCATATAACTCAAAATCCCGATGAAAAAATATGTATCCAATTTGCTGACAATAAAACTCCAATTTATAAATCTCCTGTTTATAACAGACGGTCATTTTTTGGATATAGATCTTTGCCTGAGATTCAGCATATTTCTCCTATTTCTTCCGAAGCACCTATATACGGTCCAGCTCGTAATAAAGTTTTATCTTTACATACTCTAAGTGTTACTTTAAGTGAAAAACCGATTGAAAGAGTCAAAATTGACCAGGTCACTATATATTACAACAACAACAACAACAACCCAGTGAAATCCCACATCGTGGGGTATGGGGAGGGTAGAGTGTACGCAGACCTGACTCCTACCAATGTAGGACGGTTGTTTCCGAAAGACCCTCGGCACAATAAAAGCATAGAAAAAGGTCAGACAAGAATATTAGAGTAAATAAGTAGATGACGAAAATGGTTCAAACAATAGTATAATCAAAGCACAAAAACAGTAGATATTATTATTGGATAATAACATAAATACCATAAATAACATACATCAGAGTACAAGAAATCATAGTGCGTTAATACGCCTACGAATAGGAGAGAATAAAACCACTATGTACTAGCCTTCTACCCTAATGTGTGTCCTCCACACCCTCCTATCTAGGGTCATGTCCTCGGTAAGTCGTAAATGCGCCATGTCCTGTCTGATCACCTCTCCCCAATATTTCTTAGGCCTACCCCTACCTCTTCTGAAACCATCCATGGCCAGCCTCTCACATCTCCGCACTGGTGCATCTGGGACTCTCCTCTTCACATGTCCAAACCATCTCAGTCGCGTTTCCCGCATCTTGTCTTCCACCGAGGCTACTCCTACCTTTTCTCGAATAGCCTCATTTCTAATCTTGTCACTCCTGGTATGCCCACACATCCATCTTAACATTCTCATCTCGGCAACCTTCATCTTTTGCACGTGGGAGACCTTAACTGGCCAACACTCCGCCCCATACAACATAGCTGGTCTAACGACCACTTTGTAGAACTTGCCCTTAAGTTGTGGTGGCACCTTCTTGTCACATAACACACCGGAGGCGAGCCTCCATTTCATCCATCCTGTCCCAATACGGTGTGTGACATCCTCGTCGATCTCTCCGCTGTCTTGCATGATAGAACCAAGGTACTTAAAACTACTTCTCTTTTGGATGGCTTGGTCCCCGAGCCTAACTTCCGCGCCAACCTCTTGAGGTGTCTCACTGAACTTGCACTCTAGGTACTCTGTCTTGGTCCTACTCAGCTTAAACCCCTTAGACTCCAAGGTGCTTCTCCAATCTTCCAGCTTAGCGTTAACTCCGCTACGAGTCTCATCGATGAGGACTATGTCGTCCGCAAAAAGCATACACCATGGCACCTCACCTTGAATTTGTCGCGTCAATCCATCCATCACCAAGGCAAATAGGAACGGGCTAAGAGCTGATCCTTGGTGCAAACCCATCATAACTGGGAAGTGTTCTGAGTCCCCTCCTACTGTCCTTACCCTGGTTTTGGCACCCTCGTACATGTCCTTGATCACCCTTATGTACGCTACAGGTACACCTTTAGCCTCCAAACATCTCCATAGTATCTCTCGTGGGACTTTATCCTAAGCCTTTTCCAAGTCGATGAACACCATATGCAAGTCTCTTTTCCTCTCCCTATATTGCTCCATTAGTCTCCTCATAAGGTGGATGGCTTCTGTAGTTGAGCGTCCCGGCATAAATCCGAACTGGTTCTCTGAAATAGACACGCCTCTCCTCACCCTCATCTCTACCACTCTTTCCCACACTTTCATAGTATGGCTTAGAAGCTTAATACCTCTATAGTTGTCACAGCTCTGGCTATCCCCTTTATTTTTGTAAAGCGGGATCATGATGCTCGATCTCCATTCTACGGGCATCGTTGTTGTCTAAAGATGACATTAAATAACCTAGTCAGCCATTCCAAACCTACCGAGCCCGCACTTTTCCAAAATTCTCCAGGGATCTCGTCAGGTCCGGTCGCTCTTCCCCAGCGCATCCTACGAACAACATCCTTAACCTCATTGACCGTAATACTCCTACAACCCCCAAAATCGTGACTCATTCCTGTATGTTCCAAATCTCCCAACATAATTTCTCTGTCCCCTTTGTCATTCAAAAGTTTATGAAAGTATGACTGCCATCTTTGTTTGATAAGGGTCTCCTCTACCAATACTTTTCCGTCTTCGTCTTTAATGCACTTCACTTGATCCACATCGCGTGCCCTTCTCTCCCGGGCCCTGGCTAGCCTGAATAATTTTCTGTCCCCACCTTTCTCTTCCAGTTCAGCATAAAGACGTTCAAAAGCTGCCATTTTTGCCGTTGCAACCGCCGACTTCGCCTCCTTCCTCTCTATCTTATACAGTTCTCCATTCGTCCACTTCTCCACCTCATCCTTTCTCTCCATCAACTTAGCATACGCCACCTTCTTTGCTTCCACTTTCCCTTGCACTTCTCCATTCCACCACCAGTCCCCTCGATGCCGACTACGACTGCCTGTCGAGACTCCTAGCACTTCGTTTGCTACAACCCTAATATAACTAGCTGTCCTATCCCACATATCGTTCGCATCCCCACTACTATCCCAGGCCCCCATATCCTTCAATTTCTCTCCCATCTCAAGGGCACTAACCGTTGTCAAACTCCCCCATCTGATCCTAGGTCGTTCTTCCCCGACCCTCCTCGTCCTTGTCATCTTTATCCCTAAATCCATCACTAAGAGCTTATATCGGGTTGTAAGGTTGTCGATCGGGGTGACCTTACAATCTTTGCACAAACCCTTATCATCCTTCCTGAGGAGTAAAAAATCTATCTGAGTTTTAGCCACTGAGCTACGGAAGGTTACCAAGTGGTCCTCCTTCTTTGGGAAACTCGAGTTGGCTATTACCAATCCGAAAGCTCTTGCGAAATCCAACAGTGCAGTTCCTCCTCTATTTCTGTCCCCGAAACCAAAGCCCCCATGCACATCATCATACCCTCCCGAAATAGATCCGATGTGCCCATTGAAATCCCCTCCCACGACAAGCTTCTCAGTAGGTGGTATGCCTCCCACTAACTCGTCCAACTGCTCCCAAAAGCGCCTCTTATCCTCCTCACATAAGCCCGCTTGCGGCGCATAAGCACTAATAACGTTCAACGTGATCCCTTCAACGACCATTTTAATCGACATCATCCTATCATTGACTCTCCTAACCTCCACCACCTGATCCCTTAAATCACTGTCTATTAAAATGCCTACCCCATTTCTATACTTCGATTTACCAGAAAACCAAAGCTTATACCCGTCTACCTCCTTAGATTTAGAGCCGACCCATTTTGTCTCCTGGACACAAGCTATATTAATCTTCCTCTTCTTTAGAATCTTAACCAGTTCTATGGATTTACCTATTCTCAGGTCACTATATATTAAAAAAACATAAATCTAAAGTTATCAAAAACATAAAATAAAATAATGGAGAACAGATATGGCACAACCCTACGCATTATCAAAAAGGCATAACAATACCAATCCAAATGGAGCAACAACACGACAAAATAAATTCATAAAAATAGAAGAGACTAAATTAACGAGCAGGAATGATCCACTAGTAACAAATATAATAATCAAACAAAATATTAATAAATTATTAGTTAAATTAATATTGACAATAAATATGGCTACCTAAATTAAGAAAAATATTTTAGATAGAGTTTATAGCTTAACAATGTATCCCACGTGATTTTATCAAAGTGCTTTCCATCTTTTAAAATGGCGAGGCCTTAAAAATCGGGCGGAATTTTTTTTCATTGGCCAATTTAACTTATAATATAAGTTCACAAATAAACTAATAATAATAGTAATGCAGTAGTAAAACAAAGTAAGCAAAATTATGAAAATTATATTCCAAGGTAATCAAAAAGTAAACCACACTAACTATCAAGGATGTAAAAACACTCATTAAAAGATTGCTGGAAAGAGCGAAAAGCAATATATAATTAATAAATAAATATGATGCTAAAAAGTTGATTTTAACATAATAAAATAAGAATTGACAGAAACCAAGCAACAATAGCAAAAATGATTAAGAAATGATAAGAATAACAATAACAAAATCAGAACAATAGCAAACATTTTTTAATTGAAAATTTACTTCAGCTAACCAAACGTGTATTCAAAAGAAAAGAAATATGTACACATATATAATATATAATGTAAATTAAAGCTAAAATTTCCGTCTTTTAAAGTGATGAGGCCTCCAAAATCAGGTAATTTTTTTTTTCATTGGCCAATTTTAATAGATAACCCGATAAAGCATAAAGACTAATGAAAGAAAGAGAGAGAGCCCAAGTAATTCAAAGACGGCACAATAACTGTAAAAAATAATATATTATCAGTATCACTGCAAATCACTAAAAATAAGAAATTCCTTTGATCAATTTCAGAAACATCCAAAATCATGTCTACTATATCAAAGAGTAAAAGTATGAACAACACATACAATAATAATTAAAAACAAAGAAATAACCAAAGCTAACAAAATCTAACAGCAAAACTAAAAATCACATTAATGAGGACATTTTTATATGGAAAACTCTAGAACAAATGGAGTAGTAACTAATGTAACAACAAAATGTAACAACAAGTTAACAAAAAAAAATCAATAGCAAAACAAAATAATCCAGCTAAATCATTTTGATGGTCTTTAATAATTAAGAAGTCTGAAGACGTTAAGTTGGAGCACAGAGAGCCAAAATTGAATGTCAACAACAAGCTGATAGGATTTGTATTAAATAAACATGTTCAACAGTGACTTAGACAATATATAACTGACCCTACAAATTCAACGATAAAAGAAAGCATTTAACTATTTAACTTCACACGAAACAAAATATTATTTGAGCTCAAGAAACATACAACTTGTACAACTTATTTGTATTCCACAGGAGAAACGACATGACTATTTAAACGACATCAAATTAAGACAAAGCTACACATGACTAAAACGAGAAACAAGATTGACTACAATAAGCTAATAATCAGTCTCAAACTTTGCTCAAAATAGGGAAAAAAACATTAGCAAGTTCTTCCATCTTTTTGACGAGAGTAACATAGGAATAGAGATGTAACAATCAAATGGCAGAAACTTGAAGCAACACTCGACCAAATGAGACATGAATCAAGGTGAGCAGAAAATAGATGAATCAAAGTTTAGAGGAACCTAAGATTCGAAACAGTTATAAACTTAAGACAAATTATAATCTGGAATTTAGACTTTAACTGCAACGATAACATAATAAACTTAAGACATATCACGATCTAGAATCTAAATAAGGTAAGCACAGAATCATACTATAGCGAGTGAAGATAGAACTAAGCTTGAAAACAACAAAAGAGAATCAAGACATTTAACACTTCTTTATGATAGCAACAGGAACAACATACAAAACTCATATTCTACTAAAACAAAATAATAAGCTACTGAAATGAAAATCACTAAGGAGAAAAACTAAGGATAAATTCAATCTTCAGTCAAAACTCACAACATATTTACAAACAACACAAGAATAGACGTAACTAAAGCGAAACAAGAACAGAAATGAGTTTACCTTTCTCGGAGCAGAAAACCAAACCAGAGACGAGAACGAGCTAGCGTTATCCGAGCTTCCGCCACCACAATTTCGACTCGTCGACTCAAGAAGCAGAGAACAACGAACAAAATTTTCAGTTGTAGCCTCTAGTTTTCTCCAAATAGGTGTTCAAAGAGTTTGTATTTCTTGAGTGAAAACAGTGTCTTTTTTAAGGTCAAAAGTCATCCCGTTTTTAATAACCAATACCATATATTTATATTTAAAATAAAAATTTGAATTATAATAATCATTTGAGCGAAAGATCCGAGATTGATTGGAAAGGCCGAAGGATAAGTCAAATAAAAAAAAACATACCCCAAAAATTCGAATTCGATTAATATCTACTGATCTGAATTAGATTTGGGCAACAAAATATGAATCAAATTCAATAATAAGGACTCTATGAAATGATGGAGAGAAAAGGGGAAGAAATTACCATTTGAGCAGTGAATTTGCCATGTTGTCCGAAAAATTGAGGGAGAAGACGACGCGTATATGCGTGTGTACTAGGGGTGTACATGGACCGGGTTGGTTCGGATTTTTTACAAACCAAACCAAACCATTTGTGTCGGGTTATTAAATCTATAAACCAAACCAAACCAATAAAAGTCGGGTTTTTCTATATCAATTTTTTTTGGGTTTTTCGGGTTTTTTCGGGTTTTTCGGGTTTTTTTGGATTTTTTCGGGTTTCTCATAGTATCTAATAAAAAGCACAGAGCAGTGCTTCTTAAAAAGAGTTCTAGTACAAAATATCAAGATATAAGATGGAAGCACAACACTGTTTGAAGTTTTAACTTTATAATATAACTTTATAAGATAAGTTTTTTTTGTATATTATTTAGATGGGCTACTCAAGTCCAAATCTAAATGTAAGAAAGAAAACAAAAATTATGAAAAAAATTTTAAAAATATTTATAAATTACATTTTAATAAATATTTTTATGTATAACATAATTTAAAAGTAGTATATCTATAATCGGGTCGGTTTGGGTTCGGTTTGACTTTTTTTAGTTAAAACCAAACCAACCCTATAATGGTCGGATTTTTTTTTCAAACACCAAATCAAGTCAAACCAAACCACTAATCGGGTTTTTTTCTTCTGATTTGGTTCGTTTTATCGATTTGGTGCGTTTTATCGGTTTATCCTGTACAGTCCTAATGTGTACACGGGTACAGTGGTATAAATCGTATGGTGTATGTGCATATCTGATAGCATATGCTGAGGTCTTTTGTTGGGAATGAATTAAGTGGGAATTGTGATAATGGGTTAATGTATTGGTGGGCCTTGGAATTGGGGTATGTATATTGTATGTTGACACGTGGGATGGTGTGCTGTAGGTTAGAGGGTAATTGATGTATTAGATTAGGAATTAAGGGCAATTGGGAAATTTGGGAATGTTAGTTAGTGATAGGTGTTGTATTGTGAGGGAATTATACACGTAGGTGTTGGTTAGGGGTAGATTGTATACATGTGTAGGAATTGGAGTTATGGGTAATGGGTTTGGGAATTCAAAAGGAAATGGGTTAAAATTGGGAGGAAACAAAAGAATAAAATGTGGCTAGAATTATAATAAAAAAAATGATCACGTGAGTTCAATTATAGCCAATTATATTACGAATTCATCCACTATGAATTTAGTCAAATTGAATAGTGAATTCGGCTAAAAATTAAATAAAATGAATTAACATTAATTAATTAACGATCTTCTTAATTCTAACAAAGTAAAATAATTACTTAAAATATAAATCTATTAATTAAGCCAAACTAATTAATAAAATATTTAACTAAAAACAAAATCTTTTTGAGACAATTTTCGAATAATGATAAAAGGTAATAGTTATATAAATAATTATATAAAAAAATATATATTGTTCAAGAATTATAAAATGTCAAAATTACTTTAAAATAGCTTTGAAATAACTTTAAAATAGTTTGGATTTTCGCAAGCAAATTATTTTAAAATTGTTTGAAACTTGAAGAAAATCGATAACTAATATACGTTTGTGGATCGTCAAAATTGGGTGTCAACACCTACTCACCCAGCGCTCCAAGTCCCAACCCTCTACCATATGACCATCCCACCTTCCGCAACCCCGAGGCCCCCACCCTCCCTCTCCTTCCCTCCTACCCCCTTTATTTCAAAATAATTTAATTATTAGGCCTTTTTATAGTTCAAAATAAGTGAATTTTTCAAAGTTCAAGAGAACTATTAAAAAATTCTTTTATTTTTTCCACTCATTTATAAAAGGGCAAAAATGAAAAATGGTATTCAATTTATGCCATAAACATTTTTTTTAATGGGTGTGCATGTAACGACATGTCCCCATCGTTATGGATAGGCCAATGGAGAACGAATTTGGGGCAGAAAACTTTAGGTAATAACTTTGAAAAATTCGAGTCTAGGTCAGACTTTGATGAATTTTGAGTCAGGTGAGGTCTAAGGGGTGACCCTATAATAGGTGGGGGATCGAATTATCACGACCCAACCCACTAGGGCCATGCAGACACCTACTCTATGACCTAAGTAGCAGAACCCTTAACCCCTTACATGAAAAGCATTGCGAAATTTATATCAAAACTTGAGTATTTAAGCTAGAAGTTTCTAGTAATCTGTACTAATCTAGTTTATACAAAATAACACATAAAATCCCCACGAATACTAGTCTAAAATAGGTACAAGAGCTTTTAAGATTGGTAGCATGATAAATGAACAATGACACAACTCCCACCATAAGGAAGGAAAATAGAAGCTACTATAGGATCACATTCGTCTTTACCTAAGAGACATAACTGACCCTACAATCAGACTATGCCAAGTGGCATAGTAAGAGTATTATCAGTACAAACAACACGTACTGATAGGCATCATTGATTAATCTGATACTCGCCATATAATATATCAACAGAAAAATAATAGAGATCATAATAATTAAACTTTATAAGCCTCTCCACCCAACCAAATAAGTAAACTCTTTACTCTCACTCTTATAGTATTCACCATTCTATTGACCAGAGTTTCACTACCCACTCTGGTTACAAACTTGAGATTAGTGGGTTATAGGTCCACCATACTACTGCTCACTTCACTCTAACAAATATCACCCAACAACCTTAGCCACTCAATAGTTCCACCCAACTACCATTGGTCTTGATCCAATTGTCTCACAACATAGAGACCTAGCCATTTCATAACCACACCTCATAACTAACCCCAATTTCTAAGTAATAACTATTACTACCACAGTTATTCGTTGAAAAGTCAATGAGAACAACTCTCTGTCAACAAGTAACCTCTACCTCTACACCTATAAATATAAAATAGCTCATATATCACATATGTCACATCGAGGCCCTACACGGTCCACAATCTTACTCACGAATAAGTCTATACAGGCTCATAGTTCTTTATAACTAACATGCCTTAATTCAAGGGTTCCTTTATAAGTCATTTTTCCCCTAGATCATTTGCAACTAACCTCACTATTACATAAAAATACGGATATCATTGGGTCTTCTCATGGAACCATCCACACACACATACTTGGCCCTGTCAGGGGACCCAATCCATCTATATATACGTAGGAATGTGACACGCGATCCTAAAATGTGTCGGAATGTGATACCCAATCCAAGAACGTGTCAGAACATGACACCCAATCAAAATACATGTAGGAACGTAACTCCCGATCCAATTATGTAAATCAATCACAAATTATCAGCAATAGACCATATTATATCACAAGAATGGGTTCATTACAAAACAAGCCATCAAGTGATTATTTTAAATAAATTCTAGCATGTTTCCCTATTCATATACATATATGCATATCCTGAAATAGTTTAACAAGTACTTGAAACAGACTCGGGTAACAAAACCATCACCTATGCTACCAAACCTTAAGGTTTATCACCAATATCTATATATTTTATATCAATGTACAAACACTATGGCAATAATAAATCCACTTGTCTAAATATCATAACATCACAGCCAACTTCTTCCAAAATCACTACATAACTTTCTTACCCAAGTTACCTCAATTTAGACCACTAATGTCACCCAAATTTCTGCCCATGATCCGTGAAACATAACTTAGGTATACGATTTCTCATTAAATTCCTTTCTATACTACACAATGGATATAGATTTAACTATTCAAATAAGAGAAGCCTAACCTACCTGGGTGCCAAGCAACTGTGAACAGATAATGCTGCTGAAATCCTTAGTTCTAGATATCCTATGGGCAAGATAAGACTGAATTCTATCGGTTGAAAACCTACCAGTGCTGAGATTCCTTTCCCTCTTCTTCACAAGTCAGGAGTAGCATTTTAGAGGGATTTTACAGTAATCCTCATCTCTAACCTATCTGTCACGCTCCGAGAGGGTACCCTAGACGTAATCGGCACCCGAAGGCCATTTCTGACCTCTGAGCGAACCACCTAGTCCAGTCACACATTTATTCAATCACATTCTCTTAGCGAAACTCAATTAATGAAATACTATTCACAATATGGGGGCCAAAGGCCAAACATTCATCAACTCAACAAATAAATATAATAAGACTCCTCAAAATAACCGTTCAACCTCCCCACACTCCAGTCTATGAAGCCTCTATCAAACTCTAAAAGGTGCCAATGACAAGTCCATGGCTACAAACAATCAAAATAAGGGGAATGACAACAAAACTTTACAAAAAGGCTCAACATCCTCCGAGAGCTAGGAGAACTCACCAACTAGCGGGAAGTATATGTGGATCTTCAATGGAGCGTCGGTTGATGATCTCTAGTACCTGTCTCTGCATCATGAAATGATGCAGGCCAACTGGCGTCAGTACATGAAATGTACGAGTATGTAAAATGGCCGAATACAACGAACATCAAGGAAGAATCAGTCAACTCGGAATCTCAACTCATATATATACAGGACAACTTACTCAAATGTCCTAAGTCTAAACAAGAATATGATTTAGACGGGACCAATCACATATCATTCAACTCAGTCTGACTCAGAGTACTATCAAGACCTATTTGGGAGTTTCTCTTATCCGACAACCATTACTTATAAGCCAGTGACAGTACAACAAGCCGACGTTGTTGCCACGTCCGTTCATACTTTTCCAGGGCATGAACGAGTTAACCAATCATGGATCCAATCCAACCAAGTCCTATAATGTCAGGATAAACATTTGGGGAAACATCCGGCTTTAACAGTTCAATCCCCTCCTACGTTTGGCGACGTAGTTATTGGGTTCGCATATGGACTTTACTCTTACCCAATTCGGTGCTTGATACTCCTCCCAAGACTCAATGCTCATAAAACTCCATCCAATCGACTCAATCAAATCATATCGACAAGTCTCATTTAAACCTTGTCAACTCATTCACTCTAGCTCAATCAATCATCTATAAATCACATCTTTCAAGAGAAATTTAAAGGCACATTTATAGCAACATGTAAACATAACCAATCATTTCCTCTATCCATTTAATTAATCTTTGAATCTCATCACAATTCCAAGGCTTTAAATCTACAATTCAAGATAAGCATCATTTTTAAGAAAATAGCATCCTTTATCATAATCCACATAGCTAAGAAAATCAATAAAACATATTTAACAACTCATCTTCATCAACTCATACTCACCCAAAGACTCGTTTTGGAAGTTCTTGACTAAACATCATTAACATAGCAAAAATTACCCTAATAGACAACAAAACTCATTTGAACACAACCCTAGCAAGAAACTCCATTTCTATGGGAATTTATCCTCAAAGAAGGTATAGGGCACATGGGTGGACTCAACCCATGTTTTATATAGCCTTACATACCTTAGAATAGACTCTCGAAGAAACCTTGTTGTTGGGTCTTCAATGGAAAGCTTGAAGTCTTGAAACTCTTGGAACAATCTCTTATTGGAAATGGAGAAGAAGAAGAAAATGAAGAGGAGAGAGTTTTCTAGGACTTTTCTAGAGAGAGAGTGGGGGCTGAAAAATGTGTCTCCAAATGCTCAAGGAGGATACATATATAATTTGGGACAATTCCCAAATTGCCCCTTCTCAAAGTTCTGAAAAATAGGCAAAAATGCACCTAGCGTGATAGTGGCGCATCGCGCCATTGAAGCGCCAGGCCGATTACGCCTAAAACCTGCACACCTCGTAGTGGCTCGCCGCGCTAGAGACAAAACTACTGAGGCATATTTCTGGTGCGATAGTGGCGCGTCGCGCCCTTACAGCGCCAAGGCCATTATTCTTGGGTTCTGGAAATTTGGCTTGAAAAACCCTGCACACCTTTTAGTGGCGCGCCGCGCTAGAGCCCAAACTACTGAGGCATGTTTCTGGCGCGATAGTGGCGCATCGCGCCACTGTGGCACCAAGACCAGTTTTCCAGCAATTGCAACCCAGGCCTGAAAACTCTGCTGTGCTAGTTCATCTTAGGATCGTCATATCTTTCGACTCCGAACTCCAAAAATTACATTCTTGATGGCATTGGAAAGAAGACTCGACAACCTTTAATTTGATAGGTTGTGGGCCACCCAAATTATCGTCTTTCAAAAGATAGGGTCGTTAGAAGTCGATCCCCTTTTCGAACTCATCCTAAAGCTTAGTCCCGACAGATCTTTTGGACTTAGCTTGGTCCTAGGGGTCCTTCATGACCCCACATCACCTCTAACGCTGCTCAATTTCTCAAAGACTCATCTTACTCATGCAATTGCTTCACAATACTCGAGTTCGACCTTACACGTGTACAAGAAAGGTCTGAATCTTAGGGAAAATTTTCGAGGGGTGTTACATTATCTCCCCCTTGGTATCATTTGTCCTCGAATGACGAGCAACCAAGAACGGACTCGGGGTACAAATCACAATCAGAATTTAGTCAATCAACAATCAATTTCTCAAACAATTACCAATCAAAACTCAAAATGCACAAATGAATTCAAGTCAAGGAAATGGTCATTACCTTCAACATTCTCCTCGGTAGGCATGAATAGATGTGGATATTTAGATTTCATGGCTTCCTCCGCTTCCCACGTGGCTTCCTCAACAAGTTAGTTTCTCCACAGGACTTTAACTGAGGCGATCTCTTTGTTTCTCAATTTGCGAATTTGGCGATCAAGAATTTGGACCGGAACCTCTTCATAGGATAAGCTATCCTTAAATCCAATACTATTAATGGGGACTACCAACCAAGGATCGCCTAAGCACTTTTTCAATATCGAAACATGGAATACCGGATGAATAGAAGCTAACTCCGAGGGTAACTCCAACTCATAAGCAACACTCCTAATCTGCCTCAAAATTTGTTAAGGACCAATATATCGAGGACTAAGCTTCCCCTTCCTTCCAAACCTCATGACATCCTTCATAGGTGACACTTTCAAATACACCCAATCATCCACCTCGAACTCTAAGTCTCTCCTCCTCACATCAGTGTAAGATTTTTGGCGGCTTTGGGCTGTCTTTAGCCTATCTTGGATAACTCTCACATTCTCCATGGCTTGGTGAACAAAGTCAGGCCCAATCAACTCAATCTTACCAACTTCAAATCACCCAATGGGCGATCTACACCTCCTCCCATACAAAGCTTCATACAGAGCCATTTGGATGCTTGCATGATAGCTATTGTTGTACGCAAACTCTATGAGAGGTAAGTGGTCATCCCAATTTCCCTTAAAGTCAAGCACACATGCCCTCAACATATCTTCTAATGTCTGGATGGTGTGCTCTGCCTGGCCATCTGTTTGGGGATGAAAGGCTGTACTCAAGTTCACCCTTGAACCCAGTCCCTTCTAAAAGGATTTCCAAAATTGGGAAGTGAATTGAGCTCCTCTGTTTGAGATAATAGACAAAGGGACCCCATGCAACCTGACGATCTCCTAAATGTACAACTTTGCATAATCTTCTGTGGTGTTAGTAGTCTTAACCGCCAAGAAGTGAGCTAATTTTGTCATTCTATCCACAATCACCCAAATGGAATCGTGTTGCTTTTGGGACTTCGACAAGCCTGTAATAAAGTCCATGTTGATCATATCCCACTTCCATTCTAGAATTTCTATATTTTGGGCTAAACTACATGGCCTTTGATACTCAACCTTCACTTGTTGGCAATTCGGTCACTTGGAAACAAACTCCGCAATATCCCTCTTTATCCCACTCCACCAATAGATTTCCCTCAAGTCATGGTACATTTTTGTGGAGCCTGGATGAATAGAGTATCTGGAACTATGCGCTTCGTCCATAATCCTCTCTCGAACATAATCGACATCAGGTACACACAATCTACTTTGGTACCTCAACACACCATCTCCCCCTTTGGTGAAAACCATCACCCCTTGCTTGTGAACAACTTCTTTCAACCGGAGGAGGATGGGATCCTGATCTTGTTTCTCCTTTACCTCTGCTACAAGTGAGGACATAGCCCCATCTCGAACGTTTACTCCACCTTCATTGTTCTCTTCGAGTCGAACTCCCAATTGGGCTAATTGATGTACCTCCTTCGCCAATTCCCTCCTTCCCTCCTCCACATGGGCAGTGCTACCCATAGACAACCTGCTAAGAGCATCAGCAACAACATTAGCTTTACCTGGATGGTAGAGGATGCTCATGTCATAGTCTTTGAGTAGCTCGAGCTATCTCCTTTGCCTCAGGTTGAGTTCCTTCTAGCTGAAGATATATTGTAAGCTCTTGTGATTGGGGAATACGTCAACATGCACTCCATACAAGTAGTGGCGCCAGATTTTAAGCGCAAACACCACAGCTGCCAGCTCGAGGTCATGAGTTGGGTAATTTCACTCATGAACCTTAAGCTGTCTCGAAGCATAGGATATCACATTCCCCCTTTGCATCAACACACAACCCAAGCCAATTCTGGATGCATCACAGTAGACCACAAAGCCCTCTGTTCCATCGGGCAATGCTAGAATAGGAGCAATGGTTAGCTTGGCCTTCAATTTCTAGAAACTCTCCTCACAAGCATCGGACCATTGGAACTTAGCCTTCTTTTGAGTCAGCTTAGTCAATGGTGATGATATGGATGAGAATCCCTCTATAAACCTTCGATAATAGCCAGCCAAACCCAAGAAACTTCTTATCTCTATCGGGGATGTGGGTTTGGGCCAATTCTTCACCGCTTCAATCTTCTGAGCATCAACCTGAATACCATCTCCAGATACAATGTGGCCTAAGAAGGCCACTGATGCAAGCCAAAATTCACATTTAGAGAACTTCGCATACAATACCTGGTCTCTCAAGGTTTGTAAAACGACTCTAAGATGATAGGCGTGCTCCTCTTCATTCTTGGAGTAGACCAGAATATCATCTATGAATACAATCACAAACATATCAAGATACGGTTTAAACACCCGATTCATGAGATCCATGAAAGCTGCAGGGGCATTTGTCAACCCAAAGAACATGACCAAAAATTCAAAGTGGCCATAATGAGTTCGAAAAGCAGTCTTCGGAATATCATATTCCCTCACTTTTAACTGATGGTAGCCGGATCTCAAGTCTATCTTTGAGAAATACGTGGCACCCTGAAGTTGATCAAATAAATCATCTATTCTGGGGAGAGGATATTTGTTCTTTACGGTGACCTTATTCAGCTGCCTGTAGTCAATACACATTCTAAGGGACCCATTTTTCTTCCTCACAAATAGGACCGGAGCTCCCCATGGTGAGACACTCGGCCTAATGAACCCCTTATCTAACAAGTCCTTCAACTGCTCCTTCAACTCAGCTGGAGCCATTCTATAGGGAGGAATTAAGATAGGCTGGGTATCAGGAAGAACATCAATCCCAAAGTCGATCTCTCTATCAGGAGGGACTCCAAGCAGATCTTCATGAAAAACATCTGGAAACTCGTTGACAATCGGAACCGACTCAAGGGATTGGGACTCAATACTGTCATCTTTCACTCAGACAATGTGATAAACATACCCTTTTGAGATTAGCTTCCTGGCCCTAAGGTATGAAATAAACTTACCCTTAGGCATAACAAGACTACCCCTCCACTTTATGACAGCTTCGTTCGAGAATTTGAATTTGACAACCTGAGTTCTATAATAAATAGAGGCATAACAGACATAAAGCTAGTCCATGCCAAGAATCACATCAAAATCGACCATGTCCAACTCAATAGGTCGGCCAAGGTGTCCCTGTGATGGATTGACACAGTGCAACCTCTATAAACTCTTTCAGCTAAGATAGAATCACCGATAGGAGTAGCTATGCAAAAGGACTCAAGAAGATATTCAGGAACTTTATTGAATTTACTAGACACATAATGAGTCACAAAGGATAGGGTGGCATCTAGATCCATCAATACATAACAATAAAGAGAAGAGACTCGAATCATACCCGTCACGATGTTTGGAGAGTTCTCTTGATCTTGGCGACTATCCATGGCATATAAATGGTTTGTACCTCCCCTCATGCCTTAAGTAGTGCCCCTCTAATCACCCCTATCCGGTAGTGCAGTAGTAGAGAACTGGCCCTGTCTCCCCATGCTGGACACTCTCTCTGAAAATGGTTCATTTATCCGCATTTATAACAATCAGCCCTCCCCGGTCTGCACTCTCCCAAGTGGAGCTTACCACACTTGATGCATGGTGTCTTTCCTTGTGAACCTTGACCCACACTAGCTTGGGATTGAGAACCCGGGGGTCTAAAATTCTGGCAACTTTGTCCTTGCCGGTCATACCTATTCTGCGGCATAGGTGCACTTGTGGTAGATGCGGCATAATTGGGAGGCCTCTTCTGGAAGAAGGACCTGTTGCCCTTGTTTTGCCTCTGTTCATTCTCATGGCCCGTTGATTTTGCCTTTTTGCTCAGGTGCTCTTCTCTATCTTTTCTTTTCTCCTTCTCTACTTATTGAGCATACCCCATTAATCTAGAAATATCTATATCCGAGATCAGTAATGTTGCTTTGCACTCCTTTTTCACATGCCTCCCTAATCTGGAGACGAACTTCCTCATCTTTTACCTCATAACTGGGATCATTTCTAGAGCATACCTAGAAAAATGGATGAACTTCAGGTCATACTCCTTAACTATCATACCTTTCTGTTTCAAATTTACAAACTCCTCTACCTTTTCTTCCCTCAATTCTCGGGGAAAGAAGTGGTCAAGAAAGTCTCCCTCAAATTCATCCCACCTAGAAGGTTCAGCATCCTCACCCCTACCCTGTTCCCATTGGTTTTACCAAATGTTCTCCACATCTTTGAGTTGATAGGACACCAACTCAACCCCCTCAATTTCCGTAGCATGCATAGCTTTCAGAATTTTCCACATCTCATCAATAAAGTTTTTGGGGTCTTCGTCAACCTTAGAACCCGTGAATGCCGGTGGATTCATCCTCAGAAAGTCTCGGATTCTGGCTGCAGCAGACGGCTCTTGGGAACTAGAGCTGGGAGTTGGCGAACTCTGGCTACCATTTCGGGCAGCCATCAATTGAGTGAGCATTGCAATTGCCCCTCTAAATTCTGCCTCTAACGTGGGTGCAGGTGGAGTAGTAGGCACTTGGGGTGCCTCCGCATACCTTGCAGATCGACCTCTAGCCCTTGCCGGGCATACCTCAGACTGAGGCATCTCTGTATTATCGGCATTCCTTTGGCTAGTAGTACGTTTAGGAGGCATTATCTGTAATGTATAAACGCACGAATTAGAAAGGGGGTTTTATAGAGTCTAACTCTATCGCACAATTTCAGAGTATGAAAGAAGTGAAAAAATTCCTAATACCTCATAGCCTCCTACTTATAAGTGTGGTGCACAACACACCCATAAGCAAGACTCTACTAGACACGACTTCATAGACTCCTAAGGACACTTAAACTCTAGGCTCTGATACCATGTTTGTCACGCCCCGGGAGGGTACCCTAGACGTAACCGGCACCCGAAGGCCATTTCTAACCTTCGAGCGAACCACCTAGTCCAGTCACACATTCATTCAATCACATTCTCTTAGCGGAAACTCAATTAATGAAATACTATTCACAATATGGGGGCTGAAGGCCAAACATTCATCAACTCAATAAACAAATATAATAAGACTCCTCAAAATAACCGTTCAACCTCCCCACACTCCAGTCTATGAAGCCTCTATCAAAGTCTAAAAGGTGTCAATGACAAGTCCATGGCTACCAACAATCAAAATAAGGGAAATGACAACAAAACTGTACAAGAAGGCTCAACATCCTCCAGGAACTAGGAGGACTCACCAACTAGCGGAAAGTGTATGTGGATCTTCAACGGAGCATCGGTTGATAATTTCTAGTACCTGTCTCTGCATCATGAAATGATGCAGGCCAACTGGCGTCAGTACATGGAATGTACGAGTATGTAAAATGGCCGAATACAACGAATATTAAGGAAGAATCAGTCAACTCGAAATCTCAACTCATATATATATATATATATATATATATATATATATAGGACAACTCACTCAAATGTCCTAAGTCTAAACAGGAATATGATTTAGATGGGACCAATCACATATCATTCAACTCAGTCTGACTCAGAGTACTATCAAGACCTATTTGGGAGTTTCTCTTATCCGACAACCATTACTTATAAGCCAGTGACAGTACAACAAGCCGACGTTGTTGCCGCGTCCGTTCATACTTTGCAAGGGCATGAACGAGTTAACCAATCATGGATCCAATCCAACCAAGTCCTATAATGTCAGGACAAACATTTGGGGAAACATCCGGCTTTAACAGTTCAATCCCCTCCTACGTTTGGCGACGTAGTTATTGGGTTCAAGTATGGACTTTACTCTTACCCAATTCGGTGCTCGATACTCCTCCCAAGACTCAATGCTCATAAAACTCCATCCAATTGACTCAATCAAATCATATCGATAAGTCTTATTTAAACCTTGTCAACTCATCCACTCTAGCTCAATCAATCATCTCTAAATCACATCTTTCAAGAGAAATTTAAAGGCACATTTATAGCAACATATAAACATACCAATCATTTCCTCTATCCATTTAATCAATCTTTGAATCTCATCACAATTCCAAGGCTTTAAATCTACAATTCAAGATAAGCATCATTTTTAAGAAAATAGCAACCTTTATCATAATCCACATAGCTAAGAAAATCAATAAAACATATTTAACAACTCATCTTCATCAACTCATACTCACCCAAAGACTCTTTTTGGAAGTTCTTGACTAAACCTCATCAACATAGCAAACATTACCCTAATAGACAACAAAACTCATTTGAACACAACCCTAGCAAGAAACTCCATTTCTATGGGCATTTTTTCTCAAAGAAGGTATAGGGCACATGGGTGGACTCAACCCATGTTTTAGATAGTCTTACATACCTTAGAATAGACTCTTGAAGAAACCTTATTGTTGGGTCTTCAATGGAAAGCTTGAAGTCTTGAAGCTCTTGGAACAATCTCTTGTTGGAAATGGAGAAGAAGAAGAAGATGAAGAGGAGAGAGTTTTCTATGGCTTTTCTAGAGAGAGAGTGGGGGCTGGAAAATGTGTCTCCAAATGCTCAAGGAGGATACATATATAATTTAGGACAATTCCCAAATTGCCCCTTCTCAAAGTTCTGAAAAATAGGCAAAAATGCACTTGGCGCGATAGTGGCGCGTCGCGCCATTGCAACGCCAGGCCGATTATGTCTAAAACCTGCACACCTTGTAGTGGCGCGCTGCACCAGAGACCAAATTACTGAGGCATGTTTTTGGCACGATAGTGGCGCATCGCGCCTTTACAGCGCCAAGGCCATTGTTCATGGGTTCTGGAAATTTGGCTTGAAAAACCCTGCACACCTTTTAGTGGCGCGCCGCACCAGAGCCTAAACTACTGAGGTATGTTTCTGGCATGATAGTGGCACGTCGCGCCACTGCGCGCCAAGCCCAGTTTTCCAGCAATTGCAACCCAGGCCTGAAAACTCTACTAAGCTAGTTCATCTTAGGATCGTCATATCTTTTGACTCTGAACTCCAAAAATTACATTCTTGGTGGTGTTGGAAAGAATACTCGACGACCTTTAATTTAATAGGTCGTGGGCCACCCAAATTGTCGTCTTTCAAAAGATAGGGTCGTTAGAAGTCGATCCCTTTTTTGAACTCATCCTAAAGCTTAGCCCCGACAGATCTTTTGGACTTAGCTTGGTCCTAGGGGTACTTCATGACCCCACATCACCTCTAACGCTACTCAATTTCTCAAAGACTCATCTTACTCATGCAATTCCTTCACAATACTCGAGTTTGACCTTACACGTGTACAAGAAAGGTCCGAATCTTAGGGAAAAATTTTAAGGGGTGTTACACTATCATTGGAAGAAGTTGGGGAAATAAACAAATCGCGACTTAAGTTTTGTCCCACATTCTCCCTCTCTAACGGCCATATTTCCGCTCTGAATGCGCCGCTAAGGCGGGACCATCCCGCTTTAGTGGGATGGTGGAACACAGTTGAGTAAATTTTTCTTGCGATTTCTTCTAATATTAACTAACAACAATTTGGGTCATTATAATAGATATCAATTTATCCTTTGTTCATCCCCGAATAATACATGAGAAGAAGACATGACCTGATTAGGGTACGCCTGAAAGAACGACTACTGTCCATGGTCTAGGGGAAATTCCCATCCTCTGAATTGTGGTGCAAATGAAAATACCTTGAATACATATCTAATAAGGAATACTTAAAGCAGAATTGACCACTTTCCATCCTAACTACCCCGCCTCATCCCACTCTGGTGGGATTCTTTCTGCTGGACCGGTGCCGCTAGAGGGGGGATCTTGCTGATTTGAAGGGATGTCGCAACTAATAAATATGGGGAAAAGAATGGTTTATCCCCATTCTTCATATTTCCTACCTCAAACTCTCATAAAATTCTCTCAAACTCCTTACTCCACTGTCTATTCTATGGTAAGAATCTTGTTCATAACTTTAGATTAATGCTACTATTTACATTCTAATGATAACATGCTAAGAATCAGTAGAATCAAAGGCCCATAGGGTAGTTTTCAACCCTTTTGAAATACATTGCTTGCATTGGTAGATTAACATAGCATGGACCCTCCCCTTACGTCCACAATGTCTTCACGATATCTTGGGTGTAAGGTTAACAACGGATTCCACTCAAATCAGTTTAGAACAAGGGGGTGGAAGTTGAAAGGTTCTTTGTGGGCCAAACCTTGATTATGCCAACTATTTGGAGTTTTGGAACCAATTTCCACTATAAATAATGGTGTTAGGACACTTAGGAGTAAAACTTGAAAAAAGTTTAAAGAAATACGTGATTTGGGGGTGGGGAGGCGCCATGAACGCATCTGGTGTTCTTCCCAGATGAACCCGCTCTGGCGGCCTTCATCCCGCTCTGGCAAGATTCTATCGCTTTAGCTGGATTTCGCCAAGTAGTGGACTAGACTTTGGGGCCTTTTCCTCCCCCTCTTCCCTTAATTTCTGTCTTTACACTTATGTTATGGAGTTCTAAATGAAATTTCATAAAACTTGCAGGTATAGCACTATGGCTCACAATGATGATGCCAATTTCCCCTTCATCTGATTCCTCGATTCCGCTACCTGGGAGAGGTATCAAGACTATCGAAACAATAAGTTTCTACCCGAGTGAGGGTTCTACATGTTGGAAGTGGCAGACAAAATACCTACCTTCCATACTAAGTTGGAGGAGTTCAAGTGGGGGACCTTGATTGAATCCACTCCCTCCACATGCACTAGTTGAATGAGGGAGTTCTATGCCATTCTTTCCATAGTACATTGGGACGATCCCCACCCTACCATCCATATTTGAGGAGTGGACATCCCACTAAGTCCCCACTATATTAATGTTGTACTAGAGGTTCCTAACGCCTCTAATGCTGACTATTAGGCCAAGTTAAGGAAGATGGATCTAGAGTAGCTATGGGACACTTTAGTTTCCCCAGTGCACCAAAACAGGGTTTATTGGCCCAACACAAAGGGCATCTCTAGCACTAACTGTTCAGGCGATGCTAAGAGGTGGCTACACTTGGTGGCCAAGAGGATCCGCCCTTTCAGCATCCACACAGATGTGACTTTTCCACAGGCTCTAGTGGTGGCCTGTGCCATTCAGGGGATAGGCCTGAATGTGGGGGCCTAAACCGTGTCAGAGTGGAAGATGTTATATTGGAGAGACAAGAAGGCATTCTTCCTACCGGATATGATTTCCTCCATGTGTAAGATGGCTAGGGTTCCACTTCTGGACTCTAATGAGGTACTCCCTATGGATCCTCCTTCTCACCCCTTACCTATCAGGCGGGTCCGAGAGTAGCTAGACAGAAATAGTAGAGGATGAGGATGCTGCCCCTCCCACACAGTCATAGCTATCAGTCGGTCCTCGCTTGGAGGAGGCGACTAGGAGGCCTTTTTGCCCAGACCCCTGCTCCCGTGCCACCAACCACTGCTATAGAGGTGGATATGCTCCTTCATCAGCTGCGGTAGGAGAGGAGTAAGAGCATATAAAGGGACTACCTCATGATGAGGATGTGGAAGACTATCAAGATCATCTTCTCTTGCATCACTCCTTAAAAGGAGCTTTCTACCTAGGAGCCCGTGGACTTCTTCCAATTCAACTTTCTGAACGAGGCCTGGGCAGGAGAGTTCCCTCCGGATAAGTTAGATTCAGATGATGACATTCCCTCCTTCCCGTTAGACTAGTTGTTTGTTTGGTTTCCCCAATTTTGGCATGTAACAAATAATTTATTGCTTTCTTTACTTCTTTCCTTTATTTTTGTAACACCCGGATGCTAATATTTCCTAAATATTGCCGTATATAAATACTTATGTCTGTTCACGGTCTTTTCTACCTTGGTTGAGCACTATATTGTCCTCACATATGGTAATTAAAGCTTTGGAGTTCATTGCAAAAGTAGGAGAAAAACATGGAACCTACCTTGGAGTTTGTGTCTCGCAAATTCCAGCTCTGGCTGGATAATTCCCTCTCTAGTAGGATATTCCCACTGGAGCGGGAATCACTGAGACAGAATCTTAGTGAATCTTCTCCTAGTGTATTTTCCTGTCCCATATCCCCCTTAGAACCATCAGCGTTAAAACTTAGCCCATTAGTCTCCTTTTTACAAGAGATTAGCATGGACCATCCCAGAGTCGAACCCAACACTACACCTTAGGAGTTTTCCTCTCCCCTTTACTTAGTTTAACAAGTATGCCCACTACAAGGATCCATCCAACACCCACATTAGACTAAGGACATCAAGATAATAAAAGTACAGTCTAGAGCACTAGTAACATTATGATCTTATTACTTTTTCTCACAATTAAAATCGTTAAAACAGATAACATCAATTGGCAACACATTGTTTCAGCCCAGTTATGAATATATTAAAGGAGTTTTTCATAACTACCTTTATGCTAATGTGCCACAATAATTCTTTTTCTCACAGGGTTCCCAACCATTTCCAATTGTCCCAAAACCAAAGTTCCTCTACGGTCCCATTTTGTTCTTCTCCCTTACCATTTTTACCAACGATAAGTCCATGCACCATTTATAGGTTTTATTTTCTCAAATGAGTATATCATTTAACACGTACGTTCAATAATCCCTTTGTGTCTTATCATTAGACTATTATACATAATCCAGTTATGACTCCTTTCTGACAACAAGTTCATAGAATTACTAGAAAATATATCTCACATAATTTCAACACGCAGGCAAGGGTACTTCACACCTTAAATCAGGAATTTTTATGCACATAATCACAATTTCAATTACAACACTCAAGCAAGTTCAAAATTATCAACTTAGTTCGCTTCACGGATGACCATTAGTTGATCATCTACACATTTACATAGTTCTAAGGCAAAATACCAATTAGAACCTTCTCAGTTCCAATTTTCTTTGCTTGCGACCCTTCAGCCAAGTCAACAGCACACAATTACTTTGTTGAGATACTAATTGAAATCCAGAGATACCAATTAGAATCAACCCATACCATAAGCGATAGACCGCACCAAAAAGAGAGAATAAGTATGATGACTTACTAGAATGCTTTATAGATTCTTAAAAATTAGATGTGGACATCAATACACCAGTCCGTAGGAGTCTATTCCACACTTGATCTTGTATTGGAAGACTGATAACTTGGCTCTAATACCAAATTGTCACGAACCAACCCACCGGGCCATGCGGGCACCCACTCTACGACCTAAGTAGGATAACCCTTAACACCTTACATGAAAAACATTGCAGACTTTATATCAAAACTTGAGTATTTAAGCCAGAAGTTTCTAGTAATCTGCAATAATCCAATTTATACAAAATAGCACATAAAACCCACATGGATACTAGTCTAAAACAGGTACAAGAGATTTTAATAATGGTAGCATGATAAATAAATAATGACACAGCTCCCACCATAAGGAAAGAAGAATACAAGCTGCTGGAGGATCGCCTTCGTCTTCACCTAAGAGACATAACTGACCCTACAATCAGACTATACCAAGTGGCATAGCAAGAGTATTATCAGTACAAACAACACGTACTTGTAGGCATCATCGATCAATTTGATACTCTGTCACGACCCGAATCCGGGTGTGATGGCACTTATATCAACCCACCGAGATAAGTCAGTCTAATAACCAATGAAAAGTAGATGTGGAAGAAAAAGAAAAGAATCAAAATTTAACTTAAGCTAAAATACGTAAAAGAAACTCAACATCCCCCAAGATTGGTTGTCACGTGTACAAACCACTAATTTGTTATCGAAGTACGAAAAGAAATACAGTCACAATGTCTTTGTCTCTAGAATAGGACTAAAACATAAGAAAAGAGCAAGAGGTGTCCGCTAGATGAATGTAACAGCTACCTCGACACTCGGAATGATAACCTCGGATGTAGTAGAAAATGCTAGAAGATCAAGCAGGTCCGGGCTCACAACCTACACAAGTGTGGAAGCAAGGGGTGAGTACCAAACAACACGGTACTCAGCAAGTGGATAACTAAAACTAAGCCAAACTTAATAGATGCAAGTACTCCTTTCCTTCCAACCGAACCTCCTTAACTACAACCTGCATAAAATCAGTCCAACTCTACACTTGTACAATAACAACAGTAATACAGTCCACAAATACTCATCAATAGTCTCGTCAATGAATCATACCAAGTGAAGTTCAACACGCACAGAGCAATATGGGAATAAACACAAATTCACAAATACCAACAAAATGCGATGCAATGCAATGAAATGATGCATGTCTGTCCTATCGGTACACATCCGCTGAATCACAGTCCGGAACCCATGGGGGACATTTCTGTCCATGTAACCTGCCACGGAGCGTGTGGCCCGTCCTCTCAATATATATATTTTGCCACGGAGCGTGTGGCCCGAC
Source organism: Solanum dulcamara (assembly GCF_947179165.1). Classification (NCBI taxonomy): domain Eukaryota; kingdom Viridiplantae; phylum Streptophyta; class Magnoliopsida; order Solanales; family Solanaceae; genus Solanum; species Solanum dulcamara. Next base: position 33,946,599 of record NC_077247.1, on the reverse strand, counting down.
CCCTTTGTTTCATAATACCTGCCACGGAGCGTGTGGCCCGACCCCTTTATTTCATAATACCTGCCACGGAGTGTGTGGCCCGACCCCTTTTGTTTTGTATCATTTTCAGTCTCACATAATATGTCAGAACCAATGCAATCAATTCATGTTCATATAATTCACGATAATAAAATGACAACAACAATAATTCTTCCTGTCTCACACCAACATAATCATTTCATATGTCCAAAATAAACTCATAATCACAACATATCAATTCCACCAATACATGTCATTCGATCACCATTTTATACCTCTCATCTCCATTTTTTAGGCTAATCATACAATCAATAACCCAGTCCAATTCTCATTACTCCCTAGAATACATGACACAGAAATACAAGCATCTATAAGCTTAAACTGAGGCTTAGAAATTCACTTGCCTCAAATAATCAAGCAATTACTCCGAGACCTGAGCCTTCCCCCTTCGCTGGGTTTCCAAATCAATGTAATCTAATCAAATGAATAATCATTATAAGATTTCGAAATTAACAATATTCATATCACTATATGTCTAGCCTAGACCCAAAAAACCTACCCAAATCTATAATCAAATCCTAAACATCAAGTCTAGGGTTAGGTCTCAATTCCTCCAAACATCCTAAACTTAATAGTATTCATATAATACAATACACTTAATATTTAATTTGATATACCAATATATCAAAACTTGAATAATAATATGATAGCTACAAAAACGAATAAAAAGAATCCACAATCAACCCAAATTGTACGAAACCGTATAACTTAATTTGCATGAACTAAGAGAAAAAAAAATTATTATATTTTAAATAATTCATCCATATCTATCTCTTCTCATCCATTTTATTATTAAAATACTTATAATCTGATCTTCATTACTTCTATTCCTACTGTTACTAGAAGTTAAAACTTACCCACTAAACTAGATGCAACCATGTTGCACAGAAATTAATTTCTAATTTAAAAACTCTTCTCAGCCCAACACTAAAATGAGTGAAGCAATATACTAATATATGTACTAATTTGCAGGACACGAATTAGTCATTACCTGAAGCAGTTTTTGGTTTCTCTTCGCGAGCGCCTCGATAAGTTTTTCTCCTATTCTCTTTTCTTTTATTTTCTAACCAATTATGAATCAAAAGTAAAACCCTAATACTTATTTTAATAAATAAAGTGGTATAAGATATTAATTAAACTAATACTTTAGTCCATCAATTAAATTAGTTATCTAAAGTTACCCCTCAACTAAATAACCGTAGTTATCAAATTGTCCAAATTTATAATTAATTTTTTTTTAAAATTTTTTTTTTCGGAGAGAGTATTTTATGAAAGAGAGATGACTCATTCTCAAAATTACCTAACGGGTCATTACATTATCCACCACTAAAAATCATGTTCGTCCTCGAACATAAAGTAAAGGAATTTACCTGAAGATTCAAAAAGATGGGGATAATTGGCACGCATGTCAGCCTCTGTCTCCTAAGTTGCCTCTCCAACTGAACGGTGCTTCCATTGTACCTTCACTGAAGCTATCTCCTTGGTTCTAAGCTTACGAACTTGCCTATCTAGAATAGTTATCGGCTCCTTCTGAAATGTCAGGTCTGGACCCAACTCCACTGAATCGAGTGACAACACATGAGACTCATCTGGAACATACTTCCGAAGCATGGAAACATGAAACACGTTATGCACAGCCGATAAGCTAGGTGGCAAGGCCAATCTATAAGCCACCTCTCCAACTCGTGCCAAAATCTCAAATGGGCCAATGAATCTAGGGCTGAGCTTGCCCTTTCTCCCGAACCGCATCACGCCTTTCATGGGCGACACTCGAAGCCAAACATGATCGCCCACCATGAACTCCAATGGTCGAACTCTTCGGTCTGCATAACTCTTCTGCCTACTCTGGGCTGTCAAAAGTCTACCTTGAATCCTACGAACCTGCTCCATAGCATCTCTAAGCAATTCTGTGTCTAATGAGTCCATCTCAGCTAAGTCAAACCATCCAATAGGAGATCGACACCGCCTACCATACAGAGCCTCAAATGGAGCCATCTGAATACTGGAGTGATAACTGTTGTTGTAGGCAAACTCCGCTAGGGGTAAGTGTTGATCCCATCTAGCACCAAAATCAATAACACATGCTCGAAGCATGTCCTCCAACACCTGGATCGTCCGCTCAGACTGACCATCGGTCTGTGGGTGAAAAGCTGTACTCATATCAAGTCTAGTGCCCAAACCATGCTGTAATGCCTGCCAAAAGTGCAAAGTAAATACTGAACCTCAATCCGAAATAATAGATACTGGGACACCATGAAGCCGAACGATATGGATAATATACAACTGGGCTAGCTTATCCGCTGTGTACCTCACCTTAACTGGAATAAAATGGGCGAACTTGGTTAGTCTGTCAACCACCACCCATATAGAGTCGTAGCCACCAACGGTGGGAGGTAAACCCGCAACGAAGTCCATGGTGATCATTTCCCACTTCCAAGTGGGAATAGGCATCCTCTGACTCACACCCCCAGGCCGCTGGTGCTCACACTTTACCTGCTGGCAAGTCAAACACTTGGATACGAACTCTGCGATGTCCTTCTTCCTCCCACACCACCAATAGTGCTGGCACAGATCATGATACATCTTGGCCGCTCCTGGATGGATGGAATACCTTGAACAATGAGCCTCTTCCAAAATCAATCTAGTCAGGTCACCCACCTTAGGCACATATGGCTCGAGTTACTGAAGGACTACGACATGACTATTTTGTACCACCCAGGAAAAGCCAATGTGGTGGCGGATGCCTTGAGTAGGAAGTCCTCTAGTATGGGGAGTCTTGCCGCGATCCGAGTTGAGGAGCGACCATTAGCTAGAGATGTTCAGAGGCTAGCTAATAGCCTTGTCCGGTTGCAGATTTCAGAGGATGGTGGTGTTCTTGCCTTTATGGAGGCACATTCTTCCTTGATTGACCATATTCGGGAGAGACAGTTTCAGGATGAGAAGTTATGTATCATTCGAGACAAGGTATTAAGAGGTGAAGCTAAGGAGGCAATACTTGATTCGAAAGGTGTATTGAGGATTGACAGCAGAATTTATGTTCAGATCCCTCTGACTGAATATATACTGAAGACTCTTATGATCGGTGAAGACCTCGCAATGCACACCGTATAGGTAATGACGCCATAACTTAAGCACGAAAACCACAGCCGCTAACTCCAAATCATGAGTAGGATAGTTTTTATCATGGTCCTTCAACTGTCTCGAGGCATAAGCAACCACTTTTCCCTTCTGCATCAACACACCACCTAACCCAATGCCAGAAGCATCGCAGTATACAGTAAATCCCACATCTTCCTCGGGTAGCGTCAAAATAGGAGCCGAAGTGAATAAAGTCTTGAGCTTTTGGAAGCTTGCCTCACATTCGTCGGACCAATGAAAATCCACGGCCTCCTGAGTCAATCTAGTCAGTGGAGCTGCAATAGTGGAGAATCCCTGCACGAACCGTCTATAATAACCAGCTAACCCCACAAAACTACGAATCTCAGTAGGAGAAGTAGGCCTTGTCCAACCTCTAACTGCCTCAATCTTAGTTGGATCCACTCTAATCCCCTCTTTGGACACCACGTGTCCTAAAAATGTAACAGAATCAAGCCAAAATTCACACTTGGAGAACTTTGCATACAACTTTTCTTCCCTCAATTTCTGAAGTACCAACCTCAAATGGCGGACATGATCTGCCTCAGTCTTGGAATATACCAGGATGTCATCAATGAATACTATCACAAAAGAATCTAAGTACGGGCGGAACACTCCATTCATCAACTCCATGAATGCTGCGGGGGCATTCGTCAACCCAAATGACATCACCAAAAACTCGTAGTGACCATAACGAATCCGAAAAGCTGTCTTAGGAATATCTGATGCCCTAATCTTCAACTGATGATAACCGGACCTCAAGTCTATTTTGGAAAACAATACCGCTCCTTGTAGCTGATCAAATAAATCATCAATACGGGGAAGAGGATATTTATTTTTAATAGTTACCTTGTTCAACTGCCTGTAATCGATACACATCCTCATAGTCCCATCCTTCTTCTTTACAAACAGAACTGGTGCACCCCAAGGAGACACACTAGGGCGAATAAACCCCTTACTCAACAAGTCTTGCAACTGATCCTTCAACTCTTTCAATTCAACTGGAGTCATGCGATATGGAGGAATAGAAATGGGTTTAGTGCCAGGCTCTAAGTCAATAGCAAAATCAATATCCCTATCCGGAGGAATACCAGGAAGATCAGTAGGAAATACATCAGAAAACTCCTTAACCACTGGAACAGTATCTATAGGAGGTGACTCAATACTGGTATCCCGAATAAAGGCCAAATAAGACATACACCCTCTATCAATTAACCTCTGAGCACGAATATATGAGATAACCTTACCGGGATAGGAGCCACTAGTACCCTTCCACTCAATCCTCGGGGCACCAGGTATCGCTAAGATAACAGTTTTAGCATAACAATCGAGAATAGCACGATGGGGAGAAAGCCAATTCATACCCAATATCACATCAAAATCTACCATCCCCAAAATAATCATATCTACCCAAGTATCATACCCGGCCAAGGAAATAAGACAGGATCGATATACTCGATCCACCACTAAGGGTTCACCCACGGGTGTAGAAACATGAACGGGCACGGACATACGATCACATGTCAAATCAAAGTTAGATGAAAAATAGACAGACACATAAGAAAATGTAGATCCTGGATCAAATAATACAGATGCAGGTCGATGACAGACTGGGACAATACCTGTGATAACGGCGTTGGAAGCCTCAGCCTCGGGTCTCCCTGGAAAAGCATAACACTGAGCTCCCCTACCACCTCCGACCTGCCCAACACCTCTACCTCCTCCCTGAGGGACTATAGCACCACTAGCACCCCTACCAAGAGTGCGAACACCTCTACTAGTCTGGGCTCTACCTCGACCTCTGACCGGCGGCGCTGGTCCTCTAACTGAAACTGAAGAACTAGGTTGGGTTCCTCCTCGACCCTGAGATGTACACTGCCATGAAATATGATTTGGATCACCACAAGTATAACATACTCTCCCGTGCGAAAACCTCTGCGATGAACCTGCAGAACTTGTATAACTACCCTGGCTCATCGGCCTCTGTTGTGACCCCTGGTAACTCTGACCTGTATTGTAGGACCCACGAGGTGTCTGACCATCCTCAGAAGCTGGCATAAATGCATGAACTGGTCCTCTACGCTGAAAGGAACCACCTCCTCTATAGGACCCTCTACCTCCAGATGAGGTACCCAAAAACTGACCAGAAGCACGGGCCCTCTTGGGGTCCCCGAACTCCTCTCTCTCCATCAACTCCGCCTCCTTGGCAGCACCCACAATGGACTGGAAAGAAGCGCCCTCACGGGCCGGTCGAAAAACTGCTGTACGAATAGTATAGTTCAGTCCTCGCACAAATCTGCGAATCCGCTCTGTCTCATCAGGAAGGACAGCAATGGCATGTCTGGACAACTGGTAGAAACGAGTCTCATATTCAGCAACTGTAAGTCCTTCCTGCCTCAAATTCTCAAACCGTAATCGGCTCTCTTCCTTCACACTCCAGGGGATGAAACGGTCATAAAAGGCACTAGCAAACTCATCCCAAGTCATCTGGGGTGACGCAACTGGTCTGGAACTCGTATACACTCTCTACCACTCTCTGGCTGGTCCACGCAACTGTAGTATAGTATAACGAACCCCATGAGTCTCAGCTAACCCTACTGTCTCCAACAACTCTCGACACATGGTTAAGAACTCGTGTGCATCCTCAGTCTTCCCACCCTGAAATTGTGGAGGGTCCATTTTTTGGAACCTCTCATATCGGCGTTGCTCGTCGTCAGTCAACATGAGCACATGTGCAACCTGGGCTCCTCCTACCTGTACTCCATCCTCATCCGCTCTAGGGCCCGTAGGTGGCTGGTCCACCGGACCCTGAACAATTGGAATCTGATGCTGCCGTGGGGTCTGAGCTCCTGCTCTAGTCTGAGAACCCTCAGGTGTACCATTCACCCTCACACTCTGATTAAATCCTTCGAGCGCATCCAATACTCGTATCAAAGTGGCCTGAAGCAATGGTGCAGTAGCAGACTCTTGAGGGACCGGTTCCTCTCTACCATAAATCTGTGGCTCAAGAGAAACCTCTCTAGCACGACCTCTAGCTGGCGCCTCCCCTCGGGCACGACCTCTGCCTGCCGCCACACCCCGACCACGGCCTCTAGTTCGGCCTCTATCCCTACCCCTAGTTGGGGTCCCAACATCAACCTCAGGAAGTGCCTCCCTTCCTCTACCTCTAATTGTAATTCTGGTCCTGGCCATCTGTCAGAAGGGACATGCAAAAATTCAGTACCAACACAACACGCACGATACAAAGTGAAAGAACAAAGGGAAAATTTCCTAAAAGTCCTCATAGCCTCTCGAAGATAAGTACAGACGTCTCCGTACCGATCTGCAAGACTCTACTTAAACTTAGCTTGTATACACGTGAGACCTATGAACCTGGGGCTCTGATACCATTTTGTCACGACCCGAATCCGGGTGTGATGGCACTTATCTCAACCCACCGAGATAAGTCAGCCTAATAACCAATGAAAAGTAGATGTAGAAGAAAAAGAAAAGAATCAAAATTTAACTTAAGCTAAAATACGTAAAAGAAACTCAACATCCCCCAAGATTGGTTGTCACGTGTACAAACCACTAATTTGTTATCGAAGTACGAAAAGAAATACAGTCACAATGTCTTTGTCTCTAGAATAGGACTAAAACATAAAAAAAGAGCAAGAGGTGTCCGCTAGATGAATGTAACAGCTACCTCGACACTCGGAATGATAACCTCGGATGTAGTAGAAAATGCTAGAAGATCAAGCAGGTCCGGGCTCACAACCTACACAAGTGTGGAAGCAAGGGGTGAGTACCAAACAACACGGTACTCAGCAAGTGGATAACTAAAACTAAGCCAAACTTAATAGATGCAAGTACTCCTTTCCTTCCAACCGAACCTCCTTAACTACAACCTGCATAAAATCAGTCCAACTCTACACTTGTACAATAACAACAGTAATACAGTCCATAAATACTCATCAATAGTCTCGTCAATGAATCATACCAAGTCAAGTTCAACACGCACAGAGAAATATGGGAATAAACACAAATTCACAAATATCAACAAAATGCGATGCAATGCAATGAAATGATGCATGTATGTCCTATCGGTACACATCCGCTGAATCATAGTCCGGAACCCATGGGGGACATTTCTGTCCATGTAACCTGCCACGGAGCGTGTGGCCCGTCTCCTCAATACATATATTTTGCCACGGAGCGTGTGGCCCGACCCCTTTGTTTCATAATACCTGCCACGGAGCGTGTGGCCCGACCCCTTTATTTCATAATACCTGCCACAGAGCGTGTGGCCCGACCCCTTTTGTTTTGTATCATTTTCAGTCTCACATAATATGTCAGAACCAATGCAATCAATTCATGTTCATATAATTCACGATAATAAAATGACAACAACAATAATTCTTCTTGTCTCACACCAACATAATCATTTCATATGTCCAAAATAAAATCATAATCACAACATATCAATTCCACCAATACATGTCATTAGATCACCATTTTATACCTCTCATCTCCATTTTTTAGGCTAATCATACAATCAATAACCCAGTCCAATTCTCATTACTCCCTAGAATACATGACACAGAAATACAAGCATCTATAAGCTTAAACTGAGGCTTAGAAATTCACTTGCCTCAAATAATCAAGCAATTACTCCGAGACCTGAGCCTTCCCCCTTCGCTGGGTTTCCAAATCAATGTAATCTAATCAAATGAATAATCATTATAAGATTTCGAAATTAACAATATTCATATCACTATATGTCTAGCCTAGACCCAAAAAACCTACCCAAATCTATAATCAAATCCTAAACATCAAGTCTAGGGTTAGGTCTCAATTCCTCCAAACATCCTAAACTTAATAGTATTCATATAATACAATACACTTAATATTTAATTTGATATACCAATATATCAAAACTTGAATAATAATATGATAGCTACAAAAACGAATAAAAAGAATCCACAATCAACCCAAATTGTACGAAACCGTATAACTTAATTTGCATGAACTAAGAGAAAAAAAAATTATTATATTTTAAATAATTCATCCATATCTATCTCTTCTCATCCATTTTATTATTAAAATACTTATAATCTGATCTTCATTACTTCTATTCCTACTGTTACTAGAAGTTAAAACTTACCCACTAAACTAGATGCAACCATGTTGCACAGAAATTAATTTCTAATTTAAAAACTCTTCTCAGCCCAACACTAAAATGAGTGAAGCAATATACTAATATATGTACTAATTTGCAGGACACGAATTAGTCATTACCTGAAGCAGTTTTTGGTTTCTCTTCGCGAGCGCCTCGATAAGTTTTTCTCCTATTCTCTTTTCTTTTATTTTCTAACCAATTATGAATCAAAAGTAAAACCCTAATACTTATTTTAATAAATAAAGTGGTATAAGATATTAATTAAACTAATACTTTAGTCCATCAATTAAATTAGTTATCTAAAGTTACCCCTCAACTAAATAACCGTAGTTATCAAATTGTCCAAATTTATAATTAATTTTTTTTTTAATTTTTTTTTTCGGAGAGAGTATTTTATGAAAGAGAGATGACTCATTCTCAAAATGACCTAACGGGTCATTACATACTCGCCACATAATATTTGAACAGAAAAATAATAGAGATTATAATAATTAAACTTTATAAGCCTATTCACCCAACCAAAGAAGTAAACTCCTTACTCTCACTCCTATAGTCTTCACCACTCTACTGACCAGAGTTTCACTACCCACTCTAGTTACAAACTTGAGACCAGTGGGTTATAAACCCACCATACTACTGCTCACTTTACTCTAACAGTTACCACCAAATATGTAGCGCCCCTCCAGGGAGGATGCTACTACTTTTAAAAAAACGTATATAAAATTCGTGACACAAAAAAAAACTTCCCAAAAGGCATACTTATGAAATCTAGCGGTGAAATTTGGCCCATTTAAAAATTTATTAAAGGTGTAAGTTTTTAGCCAATTTAAAATTCTTTGATCTCACTTAAATCAAATAATATTTCCAATTTAGGATGGGGCAACTTTTCAAAATAATTTAAGAAATTAACTTACGAGACATCCATGTATTATTTCTTATCACTACAATTCATGCTATGAACTATTAACAACTTATAAGTACCAAAGGTTAACTAATTCATGCTTCATCCAAATATTTCAACTCCAAAGGTAAATTTAGTACATCGAAAGACTTGGAGATTTACATGCCCCGAAATGACAAAACAAGCAACCAACTTTAAGTTACAACCCATGGTGTAATGAATGGATCAACCCTCACAAATAAATACGTAAATTCCTATACACAAGCACCTCATAGATTATATACATGTCTCAAAATACTATAAAATATAGATGCCTATATGCAAATGTGATCTTCCTTTAAGCTTCCAAAACTTTATCTCGGTTGGCCAACCTCAAGCATCTTATCGGACATTTCCTATGATAGAAACAATTATCGCTAAGCGTAAAGCTTAGTGGTGCAAAACTACAAGTTTGAAGCCTTTAGGTTCTCCATCTTATTTTCTCAAGTCATGAGCAACACAAATGTACACATAATAATTAAATCAAGCCAACAACTATATCACAAATATCAAGTTCTATATGTAAAAGTGTAAGTGTCAATAATTCATAAAAGCACAGTTACAAGATTTAGCACCAAGTTTTGCCCAATATATACATCATGCCGTCACACCAAACCTGACCATGTATCAAGAAGGACCGGAGCCCTGCATCAAGAAGGGTAGAGACTCAATAATCAAGAGAACCAAGAATCATAGTAAAAATGACTTTCTAATTCGTACTTAAAATGGACAACTTCCATACTTAAGACGAACTAAAAATCCATAATCAAGATGGCAAAGGGTCTGAAATAAGAGGCATGCCAATAGTAACAAAGTCACATCCACAAGAAAGACAAAGTCCACAAGAATATCAAGTGATCGAGCAATCCGTACAAGTGGGCGAGTTAAGCAAGTGTCTTGCAAATTTCCAAAGATACCAACATGACAAGACAGATTTCAAGACAATAACAACCATACCAAGATAGGCTTTTAATATATTAGTAGGTAACAAGAGTTTATACACAAACCTCAGCCTTTTAGATTACCACAATCCAATACGACTTCAGGAGTTTAAACCGTAGACCAATCCGTGTCTTAATTTTCTCAATTTGTACACAATATAAAAAACCTTGAAAATATTATTAAATACCCTCTTTAATTTCTATAATCTCCATAATATTGACATAAAATAAGATTTATCATTAAAAATAAGCCTAGAATATTTCCACCCGAACTATGTCACTAAAACAGTAAATTCGGAAAGCCAAGCACTTTAGGTTATATCTAACTTTTAGAACTGAAAACGACAAAATTGCTCTTTATTCCCTTCATGAAACTTTTAGATCTATGTATTAAGTTTGCAACTCAAAAGAAATCAATGTAAAACTAATTGTGTACAAAAATATATCATCAAAATACTAACAGCTACACATGACGGGTTTCAAAAAAAATGAGAATCTAGACAGACACACTTGTCCAGTTGGATCTAAGTTTGGGAATTGAAAGCGGAAAAACTAGACTTCATGAACTCACAAAACTTTTAGATATATGTCTTAAGTTTTCGATCCAATAGAAATCAACGCAAAACTCATTGTGTACAAAAAGATATCATCAAAACACTAACAGCAGTACAAGTAGAGTTTGCATAAACAGAATTCTGGGCAGCACCTGCCCTGTACTTTCACGCCCAGTTTTAAGTAAATAAAAGAAAATTTGAGTTTTGTAACCTGAAAAAAAGTTGTAGGCAGATGAAATACCTTTCTAGAATATCTTAAATTACTTAAAACAGATCTTTATACAAGGAAATATACTAAAAACACTAATAACAGTCAAATTCAAAAATGAGTTTGTAACTTACCTCAATCATGTAGAGTTGTTTGGGGCTCAACTTAGGCAAATCTTGATGATTGATAAAGTGAATGGATATTGTGAGAGAAGAGGGGTTTTGGTGTCTTGTCTTTCTTGAAGAAACAAAAATGGAGGGTTGGTGGTGGAGAGGATAAGAACCAAGGTGTGGATAGGATAAAGATGAGACTAGTCAAATGAAATAAAATGCTCATACAACCAAAAGCTATCCACTTTTGTAAATATCTAGTCCATTTAATATATTAAATAAGATAATCATAATAAGAGTAGTTTATATAACTACACCATAACACTTCAAACAAGTTTTAATATCGTCATGTTCATATTCAGGAAGTGCAAAGTAAAATATACCCTTACTATCGAGATACGATAAATCAAAAATTCAAGTATTTACTAAAAAAAATTGGGGTGTTAAAAACAGCCTTAGCCACTCAATGGTTCCACCCTACTACCACCGATCTTGATCCAGTTATCTCACAACATAAGGACCTAGCCATTTCATAACCACACCTAATAACTAACCCCGATTTCTAGTTAACAACCACTACTACCATAGTTATTCGTTGAAACTTCAATTAGAACAACTCATTATCAAAAAGCAACCTCCACATTTAAACCTATAAATATAGAATAACTTATATGTCACATCGATGCCTTACACAGTCCACCATCTTACTCACGAATAAGTCTATACAGGCTCACAGTTCTTTATAACTAATATGCCCCAACTCAAGGGTTCCTTTATAAGTCTTTTTTTCCTGGCTCATTTGCACTAACCTCACTATTACACAAAAATATAGATATCACCGGTGCCTCTCATGAAACCATCCACACATACATACTTGGCCCTCTCAAGGGACCCAATTTAGTTATATATGTGTCAGAACGTGACACCCAATATAAAAATATGTCAGAACATGACATCCAATACAAAAACATATCAGAATGTGATACCCAATCCAATTATGCATCGGAACGTGACACACGATTCAATTATGTAAATCAATCACAAACTATCAATAATAGACCACATTATATCCCAAGATTGGGTTCATTACAAAACAAGCCAGCAAGTAATTATTTTACATAAAATCTAGCATGTTTCCCTATTCATATACACATATGCATATCAAAAATAGTTCAGCAAGTACATGAAACACACCCAAGAAATAAAACCATCACCTACGCTACTAAACCTTACGGTTTATCACCAATATCTACATATTTCATATCCATGTGCAAAAAACTATGGCATTTATAAATCCACCTGTCTAAATATCATAAGATCACAACCTACTTCTCCCAAAATTATTACATAACTTTCTTGCCCAGGTCACTTCAAGTTAGACCACTAATGTCACCCAAATTTCTGTCTATGACCCGTGATCCATAGCTTATTTAAATGATTTATCATTAAATTCCCTTTTATACTACACAATGGATATAGATTTAACTACTCAGATAATTGAAGCCTAGCCTACTTGGGCGCCAAGAAATTGTGGAAATATAATACTGCTGAAATCTTTGGTTCCAGATGTCCTATGGGCAAGACAGGACTGCATTTCACCGGTTGAAAACCTACCAGTGTTGAGATTCCTTCCCCTCTTATTTCCAAGTCAAGAACAACCTTTTGGAGAGCTTTTGCAGTAACCCTCGCTTCTAATCTATCCTTGGAAGGAGTGGGGGAAATAAAAAAAATCGCGACTTAAGTTTTTTCCCACATTCTCCTACTATGGCAGCCACATTCCTGCACTAGTGGCGCTGTTAAGGCAGGACCATCCCGCTTTGGAGAGATAGTAGGACCCAATAGAGTAAAGTTTTCTTGCAATTTCTTCTAATCTTAACTAACGATGATTCGGGTCATCACACGAATCCATAATATGATTAAGTTAGCTGATAACCAAGATGATACAAAGTCTTTACAGCTTTACAAGATCGCATTGGGTGAGTAAAACTACTCGAATTGAATTTGACGTGAAGGGTATGATTTAAGATGACATGGATTAAAGGTGTATTGTGAAATGGAAGTTTTGAGCTCAAGTTTCTGTGCAACCCGTCAGAGTGGGGACGCTAGAGCAGGTTGGTCCCGCTGTGGTAAGATAGAATGGGACTTAAGTCGGAAAAAACTCTAAAATCATTTATTTCATTCCCACTTTATTCTTAAAAGACTAGAAGCAACATTGGGCGATTTTCTACTTGTTTCCACCCTAATTTCTGCTAAAGGTAAGTAATTTACTCTCTAAACTTATAAATTGATTTATATGACCCATAATCTATGGTGGATCTTTGAGGGAAGGTTTTGGCTTGAAACTAATGGTAGAGAGTAGCCCTATATTGGGGATTAGAATCATGGGTTTGGCCTAGGATGAGAATTGTGTTATAATTCATATTAATCCATTTTGTTGATTCTTTGTATGTATTTACTGTTTTAGACCAAGAACAAACGGAATGAACTCGAAAAGGGAAAGTTCTTACGCTTTAGAGTTGTCTAAGCTCGATTTTGAGGTAGGTGATTATTTTGTTTCCCGTACGTGAATAATGTACTTGCTAAATTATTCCATTGTATGCATATGTGTATATGAATAGGGAAGCATGCTATGAATTATGTGAAATGATCACATACTGACCTGACTTATGATGAAACCGTTCTTGATGATATGATAGTTGACTATTACTTGTAATTATGGATGATTTTATGTTTGAATCGGATGTCATGTTCCGACACATATTTGGATTGGATGTCATGTATTGGCACACATTTGGATCGGGTGTAACATTCCGACACATAAAAAAGTGTTTGCATGTCCCATGAAAGGACCCTTATGTGAAATTACATGATATTGACTATTGATGAACTGTGATCTTATTGAGTTGAGATAAAAATGGTTAGGTTTATTCTGTATATATGTGTTTATTATGTTGGGTTTACTCGTCCATGACTCGCTTACTGGCTAACTGCGTGATCTTACAGTACATTATTGACTTTGTGTACTGATACTGCACTTGCTCTATTTTATTTAGTACACAGTATATTCAACCGGTTGCGGAGAGACCTTGACTAGAAGATCACTAGTTGCCAAGAGTTCAAGGGTGAGTCACTTCTTGCCGGCTACCATGAGTTCTTCCTATCTTGAGTCCTTTTTTCAGGACTTAGACTTTCAGACAATATTTTGTTATGTTTCTTCGAGGCTGCATCCTCATTAAGATTTGTTGGTACAATATTTTGGTACGATAACTTTTAGTTCCTAGGTATTTTTTGCATGTTTTGGATTGTTGACTAGACTTTGCTGAGTTTATGGAGACTCAACCGTATTTATTTAAATTAAGCTGCTTTCGCATCTCTACACTTCTGATATCTCGTGAATGTTGATAGTTGGAATGTATTAATGGTTCTACCACCGGAGGATTAGTGTAGGTGTCAGTCACGTCGAGTCGGGGTCGTGACAATGCATTGCCTCAACAGTTCACTTATTTTGAAATGAAGGAAGTATAATGTTTTACTAGATTACATATAAATACTTTTGAGATAACATTTTTTTTACTTATCAAACATTAAAAAATTAAGTAACCAACTTATTTTTTTAAAAATCATGAAAAATATTCTCCTTCGTACCAAACACACCTTATAAAATAAAAATTGGTTCAACAGATAAAGCTGAAATAATGTGATGAATCCTTGTGTGTATGAGTATGTATTCTAGATTCTTCTACTAAATCTTTTGTCAATCGAAATTTTAAACTCAATTAAAATAAGACTTTTAAACCCCTCCAACCATATGTGTAGCTGACTCTCTCTTACATAACTGACATGTCATATCCACGTCATATATACAAATGCCAAATAATTATTATTTTATAACTATTTTCAAATTATTAAAAAGAATGTTAGTTCATAAAAGACAAAAATAATAAGTTTTCTATTTAAAAAATAAAATAAAATAGTTATTTCTATGACCTTTCCTCCACCTCCCTCAATCCACCACCACCATTAACACCATCTCCATTCTTCTTAATTTTGTTCTTCTTCAGGGCCACCATTGTCTATAGTCTTGACGACACTCTTCTAGTTCTTAAAAATCATAATTTAATTTTTCTCAAAGTTTCCATCATTCACAACTCTTAATCGTATTTTTTTCACCTAATTTTACAAAGACGTCCAACAATCATTTTTCATTCTTCAAAACTATTGAATATTTGTCATCTTATTGGTTGTAAATTATCTTGGAAAATGGAAAGAAAAAACAGATATTCAACAACACATTTTTATTTCTCTAAGAAAAAAGAAAATATGAATTAAAAAAAAGGAGAGAGAAAAAAGAAATTGAAGATGACTGTGAAGGAGAGAAAGAGAGAAATGGGGGTTGGATGGGGAAGAAGGTACAGACTCATTAGAGGGAAAAGAGAAATGGGGTGGGGTGGAAGGTGAAAAGAAGAAAGAAGTGGGAAAAAAATCAATTTTCTTATGTTTGGTCTTTTTTCAAAGAAAAAATATTTTTAGTCTAAATTTTGATGTTCACGCTCCTTTTGATAACGATCCTCGTTGGAAAATTAGAATCTAAATGCGGAAAATTAAAATAAAGAAAAGAATATGTGGAATTATTCAAATCTAATCGAATTTATAGGCAACAAAGGACTTTATGCCTTCACCTCTCAATTGAATTCGATCAAATAACAATAACCTGAACTCAATCAAAAATGAAAAAATCAAATTGAATCCACAAAGAGGGTAACTCGATGATTGATTTAGCTAGAAGAAGTTAACACAAGCAATATCGGGAATCCACCCTAATCACTCAACTACAATTACCAACTAAGAACTATACTAATACTAGGCTTCACCTAGAAACTACAACCTTCAAAGCTTTCAAATATTCAATTCATCATAATCTAAGTCTTCTAAAATGACAAAAGACTACTACATATACTAAGGAAATAAAGAAGACACTTTCTTTATAATTTTACCCTTAATGAGATAAGAGCATTGTTTGGTTGTCTTCTTTTGTGAATTCTTGAATTTGAAGATGACCACTTGCACACATAACCTCTTTCTTCTTTTCCTACACTTTGATGGACCTTCCACACATTGTATGTCTTTATTTGGTGTCCATCAAGCTCCTCTAAAGCTTCCATGTGATCCATGCTATCAATGACGTTATCATCCTCCCCTTCTTGAAAAGGATTCGTCCTCGAATCCAAACCTTGCAAAGCCATGAAAGGAAAAACAACAAATATATCCTCATAGCATGAAGGTTAGCACATGGATTATCAATCATACCAACTCGCCAAGGAGGCACAAATTTGAAATATAACCAACAATTCTTTGTGTTGAAGAAGATCCATTCATCATATAAGGTACAAAGGAAATGGTTATTAGCAACATCATGAGACAAGGAAACCACAAAGGTCTTAATGGCATCAATAATCCCAAAAGATGATATCATGTATGCTTTAGGAGCCATAAGACACAATTGCTTCATCGCCTCACAATAAGACCTTACCAAATGTGGTGCAATCATCCTTAAAGGCTCATTCGGGTCAAAGAAGTGCAAGACCCATATACCTCTACCTCTATAGCAATTAATTTCCATACATTGGGTGTCATCGTAAGCAAAGAGGTAGTAGAGATAGGTGCTAAGCATGTTTCCAAGAGTATCAAACATGCTTCCGAGAGCCCCACTTGAAAATTCAACTTGTCTAACCCTTTGAAGGTGACAAAGAGCCCTTAATATCCATGGACTCTCCCAAAAATACATAAGCAACTTAGAACCCACTAATTATGATTCACACAACTTAAGCACAAGTATGTCAAACAAGGATGCAACTATATAGGAAACTCCCAAAATGGGCAATGACACATTTTCCTTGGGGTTCACAAACATAAAACCACATTTTCCCAAAGGATCATCATATACAAACAAATAATAAAGAAAGGTGCTACATAAATGAACTTCATTCAAGGTGTGCCCACATATAGAATCACCTTTGATCCATAAGCATTAAGGCCTTGATAAAGTATGGGACCACACAAGATGAATGAGTCATTGGAGAACATACACTCTCTTCCTTTCAATCACTAACCCCTCCAATAGACATACTATCATCTTTCAAGAAGAGAGTTCCATCTTTGGAGAGTGTGTCATTATACCATAGTCGATTCTCAATCACTTGGTAGCCTTCAAGAGGGACTACACTTCTATCATGCCAATACACACCGCTATGCATTTCACCTTCATTAGTCATGTCAACATCAAACAAGGAATTATTACACACAAGTTAATCAACACCAATATCACTTGATAATGAACTATCAATCAAGGCACATGTATCAACACTAGGTGGACAAAAATTGATTTTACTAAAAAAATCAATTTAGTCATTAATAGGATCAACCAATGTATCCACATTCTCAACATGCACATTATCAAAACATGGCAAAGAATTACATGATAATGTACTATCATTCAAGCCACAAGTGTCAGCACTACGTGGACACAAATTGATCTCACGAAAAAATCAATTCGGTCATCAATAGGATCAACTAGTGTATGGACACTCTCAATAAATACATTATCACTATGTGGTAAAGAATCATCAAGCTCACATGAAAACAATCTATCATTTATACTCAATTGGCTACTAGCCACACAATGAATCTCCATGTTTAAGGAAGTGCAAGAATTAGCATTGTTACCTTGAAGCTCATAACACAAAGTATCTTCACCTTGGTTGTGCAACTCATTAGGTTCTTCATCACAACAAGTAGCTTCAATAGTCTTTCCAATTCATAGGGTACCATCTCGGTGATTAATTGAATCAACCTTTCAATATTTCTTTGTATTGAAGCACACAACTCATTTGTGCTCAAAGTACGAGGATCCCGATAGTCAAATGATAATGATCCTTCCACCATACCTATAAATCTCAACAAACAAGTTAGTAGCAAAATTCCTCACGTCACTTTTTTATTTGAACTCTCAACTCACCTTCTATCGCTTATTCCCCAAATTGATAGTGTTACTAATTCTTCTCAATCAATTCAAGGTTATCTATCCTTATGGAGGAATAAATCTTTATGAAACTTGAAAGAAGGACGACTCAAATAAAACTAACGGACTTGAATCAAGAAAATCAACAACGAAATAAAATAAGAAAAGCACAAGAAAGAAATTAGCACAAAAAAAAAAATTAAATCGTACTCAAAATTTCAGATTTTTTATACTCCTTTGGACCCACCAACAGTTGACACTTTCTCCTCCTTTCCCTTTGTGATTAAACACCACTTTTTGAAGATTCTTTCTCAACAATATATGAATTTCATGAAAGAACACCAAGAACATTAATGAATTTTAAAATTCATAACTCACTCAATTTAGCTCCAATCTTCACCAAATTTTAAACACGAGCTCTTTTCAACACCATGAACAAACTCCAATAGTTTTTAACCCTCAATTTCAAACGAAAAATAAACTCATCTCCTCCATCTTCAAACTATGAAGAACACCATGAACA
>NC_077247.1:29030434-29045434 GCF_947179165.1 Solanum dulcamara | reverse complement strand
ATTCAAGCTTTATGTGATATGACATTTGGCAGTGATCTTTCTCAAACTTATTTTCTTAAAAAAAAATAATTATTTTCTGCGAAAGGCTTTTTATATGTGTCAAAATATTTTGCGTAAAGCATAATTCTGCTTTTATTTATCGAGAAATGAGAGATTGGAGTGATCAACCAAATATAGCAAGATAAGGAGGAAGCCACTGAAGAAGTCAATACAGATCAGTTCGTTTAAAACTAATAAATTTTTGTGGATACAGGTTTATAAGGATGTCAAAGATCATCCTATTCCTTTGTTCAGTAAGTACAAAGAAGTCGAAAGACAGAGAATTTTTAAAAGTGATGAATTTTGTCATCATGATTTATCAGACGAAAAAAAGACGTGCAAAATACGAGCAAAAATGTCCCGTTCAAATCCCCATCAAACCATGAGCCACAATGACTATAAAGTGTTAAAAAAATAAGGATGATACTTGCACACTGATGTCGAATTGATCAGGAACAGGCGAAAGAGCCACTTTCAAGACATGCAAGAGTCTATAATGACTTTAAATTGTATTTTCCAGCATCAAAGATGTCTGATGGGCATACATAAGTCATATCAAATATCGAAGCGGGTGAAGTTCAACTTACCAAAATATCCTCTATCATGTCAAAAATCATATCAATAAGGAATCTTTATCATCCTACCGATAGAATATCATTATCCTACCAATGGATCTTCATTCGTCCTATCGATGGACACACATATTTATATCCTACCGATAGAACGTCAATCTATATCCTATCAATGGAGTAACATACATCCTATCGATGGAATATTATTATCCTACCGATGGAATATCATCATCCTACTAATAGATCTCCATTCGCCCTACCGATGGACACACATATTTATATCTTATCGATGGAATATAAATTTATATCCTATCAATGAAGTAACATACATCCTACTCATAGAATATCATTATCCTACCGATGGAATATCGTCATCCAACTGATGGATCTCCATTCTTCCTACCGATGGAATATCATCATCCTACCGATGGAATATCATCATCCTACCGATGTAATATTATTATCCTACCGATGGAATATTATTATTCTACCAATAGAATATTATTATTCTATCGATGGAATATCATCATCCTACCAATGGATCTCCATTAGTCCTACCGATGGAAACACATATTTATTTCCTACCAATGGAACATCAATCTATATCCTATCAATGGAGTATCATACGTTCTACCGATGGAATATCATTATCCTATTGATGGAATATCATCATCCTACCGATGGATCTCCATTCGTCCTACCGATGGACACACATAGTTATATCCTACCGATGGAACATCAATCTATATCCTATCAATGCAGTAACATACATTCTACCGATGGAATATCATTATCCTACCGATGGAATATCATCATCCTACTAATGGATCTCTATTCGTCCTATCGATGGACACACATAGTTATATCCTACCAATGGAACATCAATCTATATCCTATCAATGGAGTAACATATATCCTACCAATGGAATTTCATTATCCTACCGATTGAATATCATCATCCTACCAATGGATCTTCATTCGTCCTACCGGTGGACACACATATTTATATCCTATCGATGGAACATCAATTTATATCCTATCAATGGAGTAACATACATCCTACCGATGGAATATCATTATCCTATCAATGGATCTCCATTCGTCCTACCGATGAACATGTGTATTTATATCCTATCGATGGAACATCAATAGGTCTTCATCCTTGCGATGAAGCATCATCATTCCTATCAATGGAATATCATCATCATATTAATGAAGCATTATTATCCTATTGATAGAACATCATCATGATTATATTGCATCATAATATCTATCATCTACAGTATAAAATCGAAGGAAATTGAAGTCAAATGTTTTAAGAGATGAATACGTGCCGATATGTAACGACACTACCTCTTTATTTGAATTATATTTTATACTAATGAATTTTGTTTTAGTATTTCTCGAGAGAATCCAAGAGGATGAATACTCAAATAAACCACATGTGCGGACGACATCAAAAAAGATGCAGCACAACGTGGAACTTTTTTCTTAGTAGTGAACTGGGACATAGTTTGAAAAAGAGTATCAAACTCTTAAGATGCGAGCTGAGGAGCGACTTCCACCACAATCAAACCACACCCCTATCAAAGGCATGTGGGTTTTTTCTTGAGCTTTATCAGTTTTATTCTTTGTATCCGAAAAATTTCAACTCTCATTGAAAGGAAATCTTCTCAATTTGAGTGACAATACTCCAAGAGCTTTGGAAATTATGTTTGTGTAAGTTCTTACTTGTGAGTGTGAAGCACGCCACATTCATGGCTAAGATGTGGCAAACCTTTTTTTCACACTCGATTTATTTGTCACTCCTCACATCCGAAGGTTATCTTAGCATAAGAGATTTTCTTTTTCAACTGATTGAGTCGAATTATAAGTAGTCTAATTCCCAAGTTTAGGGATATGTAGGCGGACTTGACGTTGAAAACTGGACTATATTCCAACAATCATTTTAATCTCATTCCCCGAGAACCCAGTTTCTCTACATTTTGATATTGGGATCATTTTTTAAATTCTTTCAAAATTCGTGCATCAAATCAAGCGTTCTCAACTACAAGTTTTTCAAACTCTCACGTAGCCTGAGATATGTAGGAACCACGATACCAAGGTCCATCCATAACTTCCCAAAGTCCGTAACAACTCCCCTTTTCTAAAGAATGAAGATGTGGTCAACCAAAATTAGATTTGTCAATTTTCCTTGTCCAGGATGTCTTTCATCGATCCTATCCAAAGAAGGGGACATGTTGTTGACACCCAATTTTGACCCTCCACAAATATATATTAGTTGTCAAGCTTCTTCAATTTGAAACAATTTCTAATAATTTGCTTGTGAAAATCCAAAATAGCTTAAAGTTATTTTAAAGTAATTTTGATATTTTTATAACTCTTGAACAACATAAATATATATATACCCTACAACTCTTTCTCTCTCTAGCTAACGGCCATCTCATCTCTCTCTCCTCATACTGTTCATCAGCTCTGGTCAGTTCTGAATGGCTTCACCGCCGCCGGTGAAGCTCCCTTAGCCTCCGAATATAGATCATCAAACACCATCCCTTCATCCGGCTAATGACACTCTGAATATGCAAAATAACACTGCAATTTCAAGTGAAGCTGGTTTGAATCAACAACAATCGATCGGTCAACAAAATACTGATGCAATCACTGTCTCTGAAGAGGAGCTGAGAATTGCACACAAGATCATCAATTTTCAGAAACATGGTTTGATTCGAGTATCAAGAGCTGTGGTAGATGATTCCTTATCATTTGGACTACATACAGTCCAAAAATTAGATCAAACCATTGCACCTTTTGAGAGCACTGAACAGGAGACTCTTGAGAGAAACATCGCAGAGTCGCTAGAATTGTGCCTTCATATTCGAAGGGGTTCCGGCGACATTCGAGACGGCAGACCCCCTGGGGTTTGTTCCCCACCTCATGGCGCTCCTACCACCAAAATTTCAACCCAAATAGACGATGAAATCATCGGGGACGATGTTACCGGTGAGGTTGCCGGAGCTTAGGCGACATTTTCAGGTGGAAACCAATGCAAAACGGGGCGATTCAATGATACAAATACACCCCACCAGGTGAACTCTCTCTAATATATGCCCAGCACTTAGCAAACGATTTCTTCAAGCATCGCTGCACACACACAAGAACTGCTCCTTCAAATTCGAGCAGATTCCAGCTTCGTTCGTGATGGTGCAGTAGCAGGGGCTTGCTCTCCATGCCAAGATGAATCTTTGGGTATAAGTTTTGACAGAGGAACCATTGCCGGCGAACATAGTGATGGAGGCGCCGGAGCTCCAGTGACCCAAATGGAACAAGATGAATGCCAATATTTTCAACAAGATGTTGTGCATCTTCCCACCCACGAGCACCATCTTAGTTCCTCACCAAACACTTTGAATATCTCCAAGAACACTGACAGTACATCTCTCACCAGAGCTCCGATGAATTTTCTGGCACAAAATCAACCCCAAAAGAACCACAATGGGGGTGTGCATCATCCTATCCAGGTAGGGAACTTTGAATCTTCCCCAAATTGCTCAAATTCAAAAAGTTGTCAAGACGACTGTGGTGATGCCGGAGCTCCGGCGATCCAATTGACTGGCGACCAATGCCAAAAGGTTCATTAACGTGTTATACAGCTTCCAAGCTATTAAGGGTACCTCGAATCAGTGCCAAAAAGCTCAAATTCAAAATGTCGTCGAGACACTCTTCAAGCGGAAGAACACTGTAACATGAATGTTCAAGCTAAAACAGTGGATGGTGTGTTGGTTCATGACCAATACCAGTAGAAAAGGGGTAAAGTGCATACATTGGAATGCATTGAGGATCATGATCATGTCCCAAAAGGAGGTGCTGATCAGCAATGCAACAGTAGTCCTACAGTGGCTCCTCTAGTTCAATATGTTAGTCATGTGGATAAACACAATGCAAAGGGGAATACTTATATTGGAAATGTGCAAAAACAACCAACACATTTGAGTAAGGGACACAATGTGAATCTGCAACCAGTACAGAGACCTTATATCCCTAATAGTAATCCTATGAGAGTGTCAAATAACTTTGAAAGGCATAACTCCAATAACCCAGCTAATGCTATCATTAGAAACAAGCCTAGCCACATAAATCCTAACCTGAGTGTCTCTCAAAATAAGCCTCCTAATACCAATATAACCACCCCTCCTAACCCTGTCATCCCTCACACTTTAGCTACTAAATTGAGAGCCTAAGAGGCAAGGAAAAATGATGATATTAATATTACCCCTCCTAAAATTACTACAAAACAGGGATATCCTGCTGTGGTTTTTACAAAAGAAGATTTCATGATAAACCTAGCCACTGACTGTAAGTATACATTAGTAGGTAAATTCACCAACACCATGCCCAAAATTGAAATCATTAGAAAGGAATTCATCCTTCAAACAGAACTCAGAGGAGGAGTGAAACTTACACATTTTAACTCTAGATATCTTTACATAGACTTGGACAATGAGTATGACCAGTCTACTGTATGGTCTAAATGAAAAATGTATATAAATGGGCAGCTTATGAGACTCCAACTATGGACTCCCACCTTCAAGCCTGAAGAAGAAACACCTCTGGTTCCTATATGGGCTATCTTACCTGAACTGCCATGGCACTGCTATAGGCTTAAAGTGGTAACCCCTTTACTGTCTCCAATTGGAAAGGCATTATTCTTGGACTTGGCAACTTACAAGAAAACAAGAGGTAGTATAGCCAAAGTCAAAATTCAAATTGATCTAACCAAACAAAGACCCCAGCACATTTGGATGGGCTTTGATGAAGATGAAAATGGAGATGGCAGGTGGCAATCCATTCAATATGAGGGAGTGCCAGATTACTGTCCTTACTGTAAGCATCAAGGGCACACCATACATTTTTGTAATGTTAAAAAAGAGATGAAGATAATAAGAAAAAGAATGATCAAGACGAAGAGGTCAGGAACACCAACAAGAACATCACTGATAAGAGAAAGGCTCAACAACAGGCTACTGATCAACACAAGGAAACACAGCACAAACAAGACCAACACATTAAGGAACAACAAAACACTAACAGGGCTAAAGCTGAACAGAGAAATCAAGAACATGTAGGGTGGCAAACTCAAAAGAGGAAAGCCAAGAAAGATGGACAACACCACCAACAACAAACACAAAAGAATAAAACACAAAGCCTCATGCTACAAGGGGAAAGATCTGTACCTCTCCAACACAAGACCAACAACAACCATCAAGTAAGAAATCAGCAGCAGGCAGGTATGATTATTAACTCTAACTCTAATACTTCTAATATCCAAACTTGTAATGTTGACTCTGGAGTCCAGAGCCAACCCCCCATCCCCATACAATAGTGAATCCCAGTCCCCATAATCCCATGCAGCAGGTACTACATGTGAAGAAAGTAAACAAACCTGCAGATACTACCAGATCTAATCCTAATACTGATTTGCTTAATGTGGAATGCAACAATGCCATCACAGGTATTGACTCAATGCTCCCACACCACCATGGCCCCCCAATACTTTTAATATCTTAAATAATTTTGCTGTTGTAGCTGAAGAAGTCTGTGGAGGTGAGGTTGGGGAAATACAGGAGAAACTCACTAATCTGCAGGAAGGGGAACCCAGGGGGAGGGAACATCTATTGGTAGACCATAGGAGAGACTCTAAAGCCCCTGCAACCACTTCTTCAGTAGCCATAAGGTCCAACAGGCAGGTTCAACAAGAGGATGTTCAACAGATCTCTGAGGACATGCTCCAGATTAATGTGACTGATAAGGAAGATGCTAAATCTCCAAAGAGCAGTGAACAAAACCAGGGTGCAGTAGCTCAGCTTCTGAACAATAAAAGTACTCTATCTTTGAGTAAAAAGAAGAGAGATGCTATTAAAAAGAAATTTGTTCAGGACATGAAATCTGGACAACCAAGTGTGAACTATGTTCTTGTACCAGAACAAGAAGGCATACATATGACCCCTCTATAAATTCAAGATACATCTAATGAGAAGTGTGCACTTAGAAAAGGAGACATGTCAGAAGATTTAACTGATGAGTACAGGGTCACTCATTCTGAAAATGAGGATGATTCGAACCAAAGGGAGGAAATAAACCCGGAAGATCAAATAAAAGCCTTTAGAACCACTATGGAAGTTTTGTTGCAGAAGGAAAAATAGCAGGTCAATGAGGAAAATGATCCATCTTCAACAAGTAAATAAACAAAGAAGAAGAATAAGAAAAGTACCATCACTAGTTCTGATAATGTTGCTTTCAAAAGCAACATCAACACAAGGTCTAAATCCCACAAACTTTGATGATTAGTACAATTTGCTGGAATGCAAGGAGTATTAATACTCAAGGTGCCTTAGACAGACTTCAAAAACTCAAGGATTATCACAACCTATCCATGTTAACAATTCTGGAACCATTTGCAAATCAATCACAGCTCAACCACTACAGAAATCAATTGAAAATGGACAGTGCCATTAATAATCCCAATAACAAAATTTGGTTGTTTTGGAATCAGGATATGGACTGCTCTATTATAGATCAACATGAAAAGCAGGTTACTTGTGAAATCAAACATGTGGCTAATCCCAATTCCCATATTATTACCTTTGTTTATGCCGAATATAAGGATTACATGAGAAGGAGCCTCTGGGATAAGATGCTGTAGTATGCTAACACAAATAAACCATTGTGCACTATTGGACACTTTAATGTGATCACAAATGTTGAAGAAAAACTAGTAGGGCAACCATACAATATGAACAAAAGTTTTGAGTTCATAAGTGTAATTGAAGCATGTGGTCTCACTGATTTGGGCTTCCATGGGCAGAATTTTACATGGTGCAACAACAGGGACATGGAAGCTAGAATATGGAAGAGGTTAGATAGGGCCATGGTGAATGATAGGTGGTTAGAGATAATGCCTATGACTACCATGACTCATCTTACTTCTACAAGTTCAGACCACTGTCCTCTTTTACTTGAATGCAAGGAGACTCACAATAATCCTATAAAATACTTCAAGTTCCTTAATTGTTGGGTGGAGAATGAGTCCTTTTTGGACACTGTTAGAGCATGCTGGGAAGAATCTATTGAATGTAATCCAATGAGAATATTCCATATGAAACTTAAGAGGGTGGCAAACACTCTTAGCACTTGGTCAAGACAACAGTATGGAGACATATATGAAGCTATCAAGGATTTTGAATAGAAGGTACAACAAGCAGAAGAGGCTATCATCCAACACAATTATGAAAGTAATAGGAGCAAGATTAATCAGGTGAATGCTCAGTACATTAGATATTTGAAGACAGAGCATTCCATCCTTAAGCAAAAAACTCAGATTCAGTGGTTTAAGGATGGAGATGCCAACTCCAAATATTTTCATGCTATCATCAGAGGAAGGAGAAGAATATTATTTATTCATAAAATTACTGATGACCAAGAAAACACCATTCAAGGTGATCAAAACATAGCTATTATTGCCTGTGAATACTTTGAGAAGATCTTTACTGGAAAAGAGGATTTGATCAATGAAGATATCCTAAAATGCATACCCAATACCATCACAGCTCAGCAAAACCAAATTCTTAATGCTATGCCTACCAAGGAGGAGTTGAAAACTGCTGTAGTTTTTCTCAGTGATGTGTCTGCTGCAGGTCCTGATGGATTTAATGGCAAATTCTTCCATACTTGTTGGGATATTATTAGTGAAGATTTGTTAAACTTAGTAAAGTACTTTTGTTGTGGACATTCTATTCCCAAGTTCATCAAACATGCTTGTTTGGTTCTACTCCCAAAAGTAGACCATCCTAATAAACTTTCAGATTTCAGGCCTATATCACTCAGCAACTTCACCAATAAAGTGATTTCTAAAGTCCTTTACCTCAGACTAGCCCCAATTCTCCCTTAGGTAATCTCTGAAAATCAGTCTGGGTTTGTACAAGGAAGAAGCATTTCTGAAAATATTATGTTAGCACAAGAGATCATTCATGGCATCAAAAAACCAAAGATTGGAGACAATGTTGTTATCAAACTAGACATGGCCAAAGCCTATGACAGGGTGTCTTGGTCATTTATATGTCTAGTTATGAGAAGAATGGGTTTTGGAGATGTATTTATTGACATGGTTTGGAGGTTAATGGCTAATAACTGGTACTCAGTTATTGTGAATGGAGGTAGACATGTTTTCTTTCATTCTACAAGAGGCCTCAAACAGGGAGATCCTTTGTCTCCAGCCCTATTTATTTTAGGTGCTGAGGTGCTGTCAAGACTACTCAACAACCTTCATCAACACTATTTGTACACAGGCTTTCACATGGAGAAGAAGGGTCCTTCAATTAATCACCTGAGCTTTGCTGATGATGTAATTATTTTCACTTCAACCTCCAACTTTTCCCTCAAGCTGATCATGAAGACTATGCAGCTATATGAACACACATCAGGACAGCTTATTAACAAAGAAAAGAGTCAATGTATGATCCCTCTGAATACTGATCTAGCTATTATTGAAAGGGTAACTTCTATCACTGGTTTCAAATCAACTCATGGCCCTATTACCTATTTAGGATGTCCCTTATATATTAGGGGTCAAAGAATCATTTACTTTACTAATATGGTCTCCAAAGTGATCTCCGGGATTAGAGGATGGCAGACCAAAATATTGAGCTATGGGGGAAGAGCTACTCTTATTAAGTCAGTGTTGCAATCCCTTCCAATCCACCTGTTGTCAGCTCTCACCCCTACAGTCACTACCCTTAAACAAATTACAAGGCTTATGGCAGATTTTTTCTGGGGCTGGGACAAAGAAAAGAGAAAATACCATTGGGCATCCTAGAAGACACTCAGCTACCCTATGGAGGAAGGGGGTATTAGTATGAAAAACATACAAGATGTGTGCTTGGCCTTGCAATACAAACAGTGGTGGACCTTCAGGTCCAAGAAAACACTATGGGGAGAATTCTTAAAGGCTAAGTACTGCCAAAGAGCACATCCAGTGATAAAAAAATGGAATACAGATCAATCTCTTATGTGGAGGCATATGGTGGCAAATAAAATGAATATTGAGCCTCATATAAATTGGCACATCAATTCAGGTACATACAGCTTTTGGTAGAATGATTGGATGGGTATAGGACCACTAGATAATCACAATAGCTATCTACCAAGGCTCAATAATACTACAGTCTCTGAATATCTGGAGAATGGGGAATGGAATGTGCAGAAAATCAGAAAAAATGCCCTTCCTCAGCTGGTGCAGCAGATACTTAGCACTAATATTATCTACAAACACAACATACCTGATCAAGCTTGCTGGAAACTGAATTCTCATGGTGGCTTCACATACAAATCTGCTTGGGAACAAATCAGGGAGAAGAAAGCTAGGACCTTAACTGATGGCAGCACTTGGCACACCAACATTTCTACTTTGGAGAGCTCTCAGATATAAGCTGCCCACCAATAATAAACTTGGCCAGTTTGGAGTAGCACCAGCAGCATGCTCTTGTTGCTACAGACCTGGATTGGATGATATAGAGCACATATTTGCTTCTGGAGATTTTGCCAAGCATATTTGGCAACAATTCTCCAGTTCCTGGGGGATCCTACATGACACCATGTCCCTGAGATGCATCCTGATGAAGTGGTGGACTTCCAAGCCCAATAATGATGTCCATAAGCTCATGTTGCAGTCCACTCCTATCTTTGTTTGTTGGCATAAATGGAAGAATAGATGTGCAAGCAAGTATGGAGAAAAGAAATCTAGTGTTACTAGAGTTAAATTCTCCATAGGTAAGGATCTATACATGCTGATAAACAATGTTTACCCATACATTAAGTGGCCAAAGAGTTGGAAGGAGCTAGTTACTATGGTAGAAAAATGCCAGCATGATATGAGAGTGATGAAAGTGGTGTGGATCAGGCCTCTACCTTCCATAGTGAAGTTGAATACTGATGGAAGTGCACTAGACAACCATGGGAAAATTGGAGCAGGGGGAATATTAAGAGACCATAATAGGAACTTAATATATGCCTTTGCAACTCCATTGGGACAGGGTACTAACAACCAAGCAGAGGTGCAAGTAGCAACTATTGGCATCAAATGGTGCCTTCAACATGGCTACAATAGAGTGATATTGGAAGTTGATTCAGAATTATTGACCAAGTGGCTGAAACAAGATATCAAACCACCTTGGAGCATTTACAAATATGTTGCAAATTTGTAGTCTTTGGTCCAGCTACTGGAATTCTTTCAGTGCATACACATATTTAGAGAAACAAATCACCCTGCAGATACCTTATCTAAATGCAGCCACATGTTCAATCAGACACAACAATTCTACAACTTATAGCAGCTTCCAAAAGAAACAAAGGGTTACTTCAAGATGGACAAGCTAGGACTGGCAAGTTTCAGAAGGAAAAGCCTAAAAAGGATCAAACAACCTCCTTGATTAATATATCTTAAGTTAGATTGAGTAATAGTTTCCTATATGTATTTGCAATGTATTGTTTCTTAGTCAACATAGCTATGTCATATTGTAAAGGGAGAGTCTCCCTAGTTTATTGCTTTCATAGAATAATCAACATACCACTAGAGGTAAAGAATAGAGTAGAGGTCTTCTCCTTTCTTCTCATTCTTGGATGTGCAGGTAGATGCAGACATACAATAGACCATCCAGCAATTGGAGGCCCATTCATGGTTGCAACACACATGCAGCATCCCACAACAAGATCACCAACAACCAACACCCTACAACACCTTGATGAATCACACAATACCAACAATAACCAACAGGAATCTGCAGAACACCATCAACCAATGGAGTGCAAGCCTACTGTTTGTTTTGTTGATTGATTCTTGTTTGATTGTTTTTGTGAAGGTGGAAAAAATTCATCAACTGCCAACAGGCAGCACTCACTATGGTTGTTTCTCAATAATGCAACTACACCAGATGAGGAAACCAAACAACCACTGTTGGAGCAACTGTTGGAACCAACAAGAGCTCCACTACCTGTGTTTGCTTGTTTGTTTATGCAGGTTGCTGGAGCATCAGAAGCTGCAAACTCTAACAAGCTGCAGTTGCACAAACCATGTACTATAACAGCAGCAACTTACCTGGAAGATCTTCAACCATTTCCTGCACACAATAACAACCCTAAATCCCTTGCAGATACCAGAGCAACAACATGATTCTGCAGGTCACACAGAAGCTCCATATGCATCAACCACTCAACAGCATCAGCAACAACACAAGCCAAAAGCAACACACAATTCAGCAACAGTCAGCAAAATCTCAACAATATGCATCATGCAACATCAAACTGATCCCACGTGTTGTAGTATAATAGCATATGTAGCAACTACAGACCTCAAGAAGTCACAACCTAAACGGATAACTGGAGACATTAGTCGAGCAACCTTGAAAAAGTTAGCCGACTGAAGACTCATCAAATGAAATACATCTATATGTCACCAAATATGCAACAACATGCACTGACATTGCATGAAGCACTCGCATCTTATGAACAAGCTCAGTATGAAAAAATTAAGAAGGCGAAGATGAAATGAACGATCTCAATCCATGGAAATTGGAAGTTTCATATACTTGTTCTTCAATTTAGCTATGTTTTAATGTAGCTTAGTTGAATAGGACTAGTGTAGGTTTTCTTCTTGTATTGACATGGAAGGGGAGAGTCTCCCTCATTTACGTTTTTCTTAGTTTTATTGTATTGAGAGGAGTCCTCTCATAGGTTTATCGATTTCCATCTACCAATGGAGAGGAGCTGGCCGATCTTAGTAGGTCGCCTGATTTCTGAACCATCTTAAGTTCGTAGGTAAGGTTTATGTCCCCCTCCGTGTATTTTATTATTTTTATTATTTTATTTATGTTAAGGCTTGGGGGTGATGCTCAACCCCTGACTGTGCATGAGAGGTGGGAGCCTCGTGTAGGGTCTGTTCCCCAAAATATATATATATATATATATAACCCTACTATTACGATTATTCAAAATCATCTCAAAAGATTTGTTTCTAACTACATATGATGATTAATTAATTTAGTGCAGCTAAGAACTTATATCTTAAAATTAATTAGTTCACAATTACGTTAATTACTTTATCTTGTTAGAATTAAGAAGCTTGTTAATTAATTCTTATTCATCTTATTTTAATCTTAGCCGATATTTTCTTAAATTTAATTTGGCTAATTTCTTGATTTTTTTATTATAATTAGAATCATGTGACCCATTTCTTAATTCCAAGTCTTACCATTTTTAATTCCAAAATTCATTTTCTAACAACTACACCTATACACATGGCCACTCAAATATTCCCTCTTAATTCCTATCTTTAACTCTACAACTAAATATAATAATATATATATACACAACAATTCCCTCCACCACACAATTTCATATTCCATAACCATACCAATTCATGCCACCCATCCCCTTTGTGTCCCTTCATATATATTATAATAGTTTACATACTAAATAATGATTCATGTCAATTTCGGGAAGAGAAAAAATGCTTTATTTGATTAAGAAAGTTTGTTCATTTTCAAAGAACATGAATATAATTTGTTTGTACTGATCATAGTGTGGCAGGTTTGGGAAACTTTATTGGACAAATTCCTAGAAATGGTAAATTAGGATGCTTTTGCTCTTTTTCATAATGGAAGTCTACTCATGTCTCAACTTGCTTGTTTTCATAATAATAAAATAAACTACAATGACAACATCTCTGGAGGACACCAACGAAAAAACAAAAATATTCTGATTCACTTAAACCAAATTTCATTTTCACTTCAAGGAGAACAAAAAAAGACCTCCAATGCGTGCACACCTAAAAAATACCTACGACGCGTATACGCGCATAATCGCGACAACACACACAGATGTGTACGTGTGCCCATGTCTCGCGCACTGTCCCATCTTCTTCCTCGAGCATGCCCGACAATTAGTACACTGGAGGGATGGTTCCTGGAGAGGTCTTCTTGTCTTTAGTCCGGTTTTGAGTTTGGGGGGATATTTATAGAGGGAGGAGAAAAACAAAAAAAGGAGAAAAAAGAAGAAGAGGGAATTCAATATAGAGAAGCTAAGTAGTGTTCTTATAGATTCAATCAAAAAGAAAAAAAGGTTTGAGTCCAAGCTTCATCTTGGTTAGCTCCTCGTTTTTTCTTTATTCTTCTGTTGTTGTGGAAATCCTCTCAAACTCATCTTGTCCTAGAACGCTGCACCAAAGAAGGTGATCTATGTGAGTTGTCAAGAATATGTTGCATTTGTTTGAGTATTTTGTTAAGCTCTCGGGTTTTGTTCCTGCTTGAATGCATTTTGATCCTTTATGTCATTCTGCTGAAGAGTAATTCTAAATGAAATGTTGGGTCTGTTTGATTCTGGCACTTTGAGAGTGGTTTCTTCGATCGTATTGTTTGAAGAACTTTAAATGTTGACTTTGTTATTCTTAATGTTTAAGGTAGTCAAGATTGGTGTGAAGTCCTTTAAAGCTTGAAACAAGTTAATAAGTCTGTTAATGTTTAATTTTTGAATGTAACTTTACAAGTCCCTTTGTTGTTCTTTACACCAAATCAATTGGCTAAATGTCATGAGTTTGCTTAAGTTTTGTTAAGGTTCTCTCCTTAAGGTCACTTGAAGCATGAGTTTATTGATTTAAATTTTCAAAGGATAATGTATACTATATAGTGCCTATGTGCATCCTTAAATATTGAGTACTATTTTAATATGAATACGAATCTGACCATGGATCAATTTTATTACCCGATTGTCTCGGTCTTCATTTGTTTGACTATTAAGTTTTGAAAGTCAATTAGTCTACCTATTCATGGTTTCTAGTTTCAAGTTTCTATGTTTTCAATATGTGCCTAGTTATGAACTTGACCATATGAATTCTCTTGCATCCCATATTGTTACAATGGACTAAAACATGACTAGCATATCGATTTTGGGGTACAATAGCCCCACTTGCAATGTTAAGCCTATCTATTCATGGTTTATAGTTTCAAGTTTAGTATGGTCTTTTAAAAATGTATGCTTTGGGCTTTAAATGCTTTGGCGCATAAGTGTTGGCAATAATTTGATTGGTATAAATATTTAGTTCCCTTGTAAGTATTATTATTTATTTTACATTTTCTTTCATATCAGTGTGTATATGGAGACTTCTATTATTATTATTATTATTATTATTATTATTATTATTATTATTATTATTATTATTATTATTGTTATTATTATTGTTATTGTTATGGGTATGCTTATTGTTATGGTTATGGTTATGGTTATGGTTATGGTTATGGTTATGGTTATGGTTATGGTTATGGTTATGGTTATGGTTCTGGTTCTG